>NC_134483.1:202672850-202766186 GCF_040206685.1 Ascaphus truei | reverse complement strand
TGAGATGGGGGGGAGAGGGGAGGGAGGATGAGGGGGGAGAGGGAGGATGAGAGGGTGGATGGGGGGGGAGGGAGGATTGGGGGGAGAGGGAGGATGGGGGAGAGAGGGAGGATGGGGGGGAGAGAGGGAGGATGGGGGGGAGAGGGAGGATGGGGAAGAGAGGGAGGAGGGGGGGGGGAGAGAGGGAGGAGGGAGGGAGGATGAGGGGGAGAGGGAGTATGGGGGGACAGGGAGGATGGGGGGGAGAGAGGGAGGATGGGGTGGAGAGAGGGAGCATGGGGGAGAGAGGGAGGATGAGGGGGGAGAGAGGGAGGATGGGGGGGTGAGGGAGGATGGGGGGGAGAGGGAGGATGGGGGGGAGAGTGAGGATGAAGGGGGGGGAGAGGGAGATGGGGGGGAGAGGGGAGGTAGGATGAGGGGGGAGAGGGAGGATGAGAGGGAGGATGGGGGGGAGAGGGAGGATTGGGGGGAGAGGGAGGATGGGGGAGAGAGAGGGAGCATGGGGGGAGAGAGGGAGGATGAGGGGGGGAGAGAGGGAGGATGGGGGAGAGGGAGGATGGGGGGGAGAGGGAGGATGGGGGGAGAGGGAGGATGATTGGGGGAAGAGGGAGGATGGGGGGGAGAGGGAGGATGGAGGGGAGAGGGAGGATGGAGGGGAGAGGGAGGATGGGGGGGAGAGGGAGGAGGGGGGGAGAGGGAGGATGATTGGGGGGAGAGGGAGGATGGGGGGGAGAGGGAGGATGGGGGGGAGAGAGGAGGATGGAGGGGAGATGGAGGATGGAGGGGAGAGGGAGGATGATTGGGGGGAGAGGGAGGATGGGGGGGAGAGGGAGGATGGAGGGGAGAGGGAGGATGGAGGGGAGAGGGAGGATGGGGGGGAGAGGGAGGATGGGGGAGAGGAGGAGGGGGGGAGAGGGAGGATGATTGGGGGAGAGGGGAGGATGGGGGGGTGAGGGAGATGGGGGGGAGAGGGGAGGGAGGATGAGGGGGGAGAGGGAGGATGAGAGGGTGGATGGGGGGAGGGAGGATTGGGGGGAAAGGGAGGATGGGGGAGAGAGGGAGGATGGGGGGGAGAGGGAGGATGGGGAAGAGAGGGAGGAGGGGGGGAGAGAGGGAGGAGGGAGGGAGGATGAGGGGGAGAGGGAGTATGGGGGGACAGGGAGGATGGGGGGGAGAGAGGGAGGATGGGGTGGAGAGAGGGAGCATGGGGGAGAGAGGGAGGATGAGGGGGGAGAGAGGGAGGATGGGGGGAGAGGGAGGATGGGGGGGAGAGGGAGGATGGGGGAAGAGGAAGGATGATTGGGGGGAGAGGGAGGATGGGGGGTAGAGGGAGGATGGAGGGGAGAGGGAGGATGGAGGGGAGAGGGAGGATGGGGGGGAGAGGGAGGAGGGGGGAGAGGGAGGATGATTGGGGGAGAGGGAGGGTGGGGGGGAGGGAGGATGGAGGGGAGAGGGAGGATGGGGGAGAGAGGGAGGATGGGGGGAGAGAGGGAGGAGGGATGGAGGATGGGGGGAGAGGGAGTATGGGGGGAGAGGGAGTATGGGGGGGAGAGAGGGAGGATGGGGGGGAGGGTGGATGGGAGGATGAGGGGGGATAGAGGGGGGATGGGGGAGAGGGAGGATGGGGGAGAGGGAGGATGGGGGGAGAGGGAGGATGATTAGGGGGAGAGGGAGGATGGGGGGGAGGGTGGATGGAGGGGAGAGGGAGGATGGGGGGGAGAGAGGGAGGATAGGGGGAGAGGGAGGATGGGGAGAGAGGGAGGAGGGGGGAGAGAGGGAGGATGGGGGGAGAGGGAGTATGGGGGGAGAGGGAGTATGGGGGGGGAGAGGGAGGATGGGGGGGAGAGAGGGAGGATGGGGGGGAGAGAGGGGAGGATGAGGGGGGGAGAGAGGGAGGATGGGGGGGAGAGAGAGGATGGGGGGGAGTGAGAGGATGGGGGGGAGAGGGAGGATGGGGGGGAGAGGGAGGATGGGGGGAGAGGGAGGATGGGGGGGGAGAGGGAGGATGGGGGGGGAGAGGGAGGATGGTGGGGGAGAGGGTGGATGGGGGGGAGAGGGAGGATGGGGGGTTAGGGAGGATGGGGGAGAGAGGGAGGATGGGGGGGGGGGTAGAGAGGGAGGATGGCTACAGTGACTATGTACAATCTCCCTGCGGAAGCATAGATCCTGATGAGGTGGAGGCGCTGCACATGATGTAAGTTGAACTCACACCCACTACCTCAGCCACCTGACTGTTGATAATCCCCTACTACCATCAAGCGGGAGACTCAGGAGTTCTGTTGCCTACAGGTGCACCATCACATACACGTAATGGGAGTTGGTTATCAAGAGTACCCGGGCCAATGTGAGATTGGTGGGGGGGATAAACCCGTTACAATTGGAGGCGCTGCTGAGATATATGTATACCTATCAACAGGACAGGCTTTTGCTAGACACGCTAGGAAACAGGGAAAGTGTATACTGCCACTTTGTGCTGCGTTGGGAAGGAACCGCAGGGAGACCCTGGGAACCTGAGAGGAGTGAGTGGGTCTGGAGAGGGGCTATAGCTGTCCGAGTCACCTTGAGGTCGCGCTAGGGGTATGACGCCTGAAGGGATAGACTGGTAACTAGGTCAGGAATCCTGGAGAGGGTCTGCACTAGGCTGACCAAGAGAGGTAGACGCCCAAGTACTGCATGAAGAAATAGAGTACTCTAGTCCATTCCAGATCACTTACCAAAGGAGCACAGACTGGGAGGAAGGAGATACAGTAGACACTGAGAGAGTGAGCCTAGCCTCAGGTAGTGCAACACGAGTTAGACGTATGTTAGGTACACGAGGTGGTGCACCAGGCATGTTTATTGTACGGATGTGGTAGCTGCCCAGCAGAGCGGAGCTCCATGTACAGTAATCCAGTATACCGTGAACAAGAAGTGACCGTCGGAATGGAGGATCTGCAAGGAGCAGAAGGTCCAGGATGTCGGGAAGAGGAAGGAGAACAAGCTACAGGAGAGACTCTTGTGTGTTTGTTGTGGAATGGCGTGAGAGCCGTGGCTGCGCCGTGTTTGTCATGCTTTTGTTCTCGGGATGACACCCCTGAGAATAGTGAGGATGACAGCCTTGCGCGATGGGAGGAACGAAATGGACTTTGTTACACACCAATTAACAAACAGCCAGACGCTACCTCAAATACAAAAAAGGACAGTGCTTACCAAAATGGCGGTTCCCGCGTTCCCGGGACACCGCGTGGGCCAGCTGCAGAAAGTCTTGCAACTCTGCAGTTTGCAAATTGTTGGCCAAGATTGGCGGCAACGAGGAAACTCCACCCAGTTGAGGAGTTTGGCGCGAAAGCTGGAGCCGCGCCCTCATGGACGATGACTCACTCAGCCCCAGTGCTGGGTCAGCCTACAAAGCAGAGAGACATCCCCCTAGTTTCAACCAGGGGGAGTGGTCTAAAGTTTCGCCGGATGCTGATGGAGGAAGTGGGGGGAAGGACAGCTCAACCATCCCCTGCACTTCAGTTGCGAAGAGCCATCGATCACTACAGACCACTAGGAAGAGTGCTCCCGTTGGTGACCATGGCTGAGAAAGCGGAGAAAGTGGAACAGAGTCCCTTAATATCAACCCACCCCTACTCGGCTCCAGGAGGCTTCCTGATCATCCGAGTGGAAGGTGTGGAGACAGTGGTCTGTCTCTGCCTGCAGTGTAGACTGCCTGGTGGAGCCGTGGGCAGTGAGGCTCGATGCCCTCACTGTAGCCTGCAGTAGATGTGGCCCATGACAACTTTTGTGCCGAAACAAACTGTAGGGATGAGACATCCCACCCCGACGTCGGCAATGGAGCTTCCAGGGGCCCTATGGAGGGAGAGTGCAGCTCCCGTGGAGCCGGAACCCGACCGGGTTCTCATGCCGGAGAAGTCCAGTCATCGCAAAGGTGACCGGAAAGGAGCCCATAGACGGTCCCCCTACCGGAATACCCCGACCGAATGGTAAACTGGAGTCCTCGGACGAGGAGTGTGCCAGGCTGGCAGAGGTATAGGACTTGCTGGAGGAGTACCATGCTACTGGTATTCCGTGTTGAGATGCCATTCCCCGTGGTGTGGAGACATGAAGCCGTGTGTCTCCAGTGCCGCGACAACCCGATCGCCGGAGTCCCACTGCCGTGGTGACTAGTGGGTCGGAAGGAGGTCGATCTACCCCGACCCTGCGGAGCAGCAGGTTAACTCCGTGCTCACTGCAGATGCCGGAGTTGGAAGCGAGTGAAGAGCGGAACCAGGGTCAAGCTGGACCGTGCAGCAGAAGGGCATTGCCGGATATCCTCGTGGGGGAAGAGGTCTCGCTTGGGGACCCAACCCAAGATGGCGTCGCAGCACGTGCGGATCCCGAGGCAGTTCTGGACGACCTGAGTGGTGTCGAGTGGGAGGCAGTGGCGCCTCTACAGTCGAGCAGTGGGAGTCGATCCCCTACGGACAGCCGACGGAGTGGGCGCTCGAATCGGAGAACGAGAGGACCCACTACCGAAGGATCGAGCGGACATTGTGGTGCACGTGAGTCTGGTGTTGCGGAGTAGCAGGCCGTGACCCTGCCGGCACCTACCGTCCATTCCCGTCCCCCAACCCCGTCCCTTCCCAGGGTTAGCCCCAAGGCCCTAGTTCAAACCCCTGTCCCTGTCACCTGTTCCTTTAAGTCGACATCTAGTCTGGGTATGTCAGGGGATTCCCGGGGTCCTATCACCGAACGGACTGGAAGCCTGGACTGGGGAACATCAGATGATGGATCGGAGGGTGGAGGGAGAGTTTCACCCTGAGGTTTCATTGTTAGCGCGCTGATTCATGAGGGCGGACACTGGTCGCAGCGCAAGAAAAGGGTTGCGAGATCTGAGGGTACCTCAGGGGTATCCTCGGGCGGGCCTGATGATGAAGAGGAGCCACTAGAGCCTAACGCCGAGGAAGTAAGGGAGACTAGGTGGTGGGCACCGTTATACGAGGGGTATGTCGCCTGGCTCTACCGCACCCATTTTCTTCTAGAAAGGGAGGGGGTGGTTGATCACTGGTGGGCTCCCGAAGATTTTGATGATGAGGCATACCTTAGGGCCCTAAGGGTAAGATGGGATCGCATACAAGGAGGCCTTATTACCCCAAAGGGATCAGCAGGGTTGGATGACCCGGTAGAATCCGATGAGCCCCTGTCATGGGTGTTGCCAGGAGCGGCTGGGCAAAGTAGATTGACCAGGACTTGCCGAGCTGAACGGGCTATCGCAGCCCAGTATAAAAGATCACATGGGCTCGAATACCCGTATGTACCCAAACCTCTAATGAGAGAAATCGAGGAGAACCGAGAGAGGTGGCTCAGAAACGATATCGACTACTATATTGTTAACAAGGGAGGAGCTATTAAGGGGGTTCAGGCGGAGCAGAGGGTTTCCCAACTCATGCGGGTCTGGAAGATAGGACGCAGTGTGTATATGCACAAGGTGGTATACTGTAACGAGCGGGGGTTACCACGAGAGTACAGTGTAACTGTTCATGATGCAGCGGGGCGGGAGGTGAAGAAACCAGACCCTCGTCACTATTATTAGGTCCGCAACGAGTGGTCTGCCTTTATTCTTTGCTGCTTACTGCTGGTCGGTGAGCGGGTGTTGTCATTATTATGAAAAGTGATGATATTAATACTAAGTTTGTGTGTTCTTTTTCAGTGTTTCCTGGAGCAAGGTACACAAAATTTAGGACCCAGCCGGGACGGTGGGGATTCACCAGGGGGAGTATATAGCCAAGCATAATAATGGTATATTGCTTTCCTCTCTGTTGGCAGTAAGTCCTGGTAAGAACAGGCATGCCAGCAGTAGTTATGGAGGTTTTCCCTCATCCAATGGTGAGGTGTCCTATGTATGGAGGGGAGTGGCTGTATGCTCTGAGTCCCTGGATAGTGACATCAGGGATGCGCCTGCCTCCTGAAGTATATAAGGCACAACACAGTTAGTTATTGTGTGAAAGCTGTGTGTTCTACAAGTGTTCTAGCAGTGTTCTGGCAGTTGTGGAAAGCTGTTAGGAAATTGTATGGCCTGCCTAAGGGATTGTGGGAACACTTTGTGACCCTAGTGAAGTAACTAGCGGTCCAGGTTGACCAATCAGCCTGTCTAAGCGACTCTGTGTCCAGGGACCTGGCACAGAGATGGTCTCCCTAGGAGAAGAGGGAACCCCACTTCAATTCAGGAGGGCGTACCTGGCGAAGGGACAGCACGGAGAGATGTGCGGCTAGAGCCGGCAGCTGCATGTGGCAGTCTGCCACATCACCGTCAACAATAAAGATGCCCTGTTTAAAGATACCCCCACTGTGTGAGTGTGAAATTACTCGCAAGTGGATGGCACCACCGAGAAGGAGTTCCTCACCAGGACCATCTCCCTGCGGAAGCATAGATCCTGATGAGGTGGAGGCGCTGCACATGATGTAAGTTGAACTCGAACCCACTACCTCAGCCACCTGACTGTTGATAATCCCCTACTACCATCAAGCGGGACCTCAGGAGTTCTGTTGCCTACAGGTGCACCATCACACACACGTAATGGGAGTTGGTTATCAAGAGTACCCGGGCCAATGTGAGATTGGGGGTGGGGGGATAAACCCGTTACATACAATGACACAAACGTAAAAGCGTGAAGATTTTAGGGGGGGGGGGAATTAATTGGTATGTAGAAGCGACCGTCTTGCCTCAATGTTAAAGCAGCTCTTATTTACAAAAACAGGCAATAGAATACTGCCGCTATTACAATAAAATACTACCCCATACAGCACTGCAAATACAAAGCACTCTTGAATCCAACCCGTTGAGTCAATAATGTTGCAGCATCATAATCTCACTACAATCATATGCAGATGCACCTACAGATGAAATAACATTTGATCCTTTCTTCTTCTTTTTTGTTTTAAAGTCTGTTTGTTAGTTGCAGGAAACATTGTGCTATTGCAAATTGCCGAACAGACCACAAATTCGAGACTTGAAAAATAACCACCATGAGATTCCCTTCGTCTCGGCCATAATTTAATTCTGATAACCAATTTACAAAATCCTTTTAATGTCTGCGTTAAAAAGGTCTCAACAATAAAATGCACACGGACATTTACAGAAAATGTAAGTATTGATCTGCAATATTGGGTCACAACCTGTAAAAAAAAAAAAAAATCTAATTATTGTTGCTTAAAGCAGCTGGAGTTGCAATAAGTAGAAACTAATGCGGCTCATCTAATTTTAGTATTTGCTTTTTAGCTGGAAAAAATAAAAAAGAGGGAAGAAAAAGACCTTTATTTTTGAAAAGCAAATACCACATTACACAGTGGCAAATATGCCATACGACTCATTGGCCCATTTTTACTAAACGATGCATTTCCTGAAGACCCCTGGCGCTGTCTTGTGGCACAGCGCTGCTTTGTAAATAGGGTCCTACATGCTTTCAACATTAAAAATAAATACACACTGTTAAATGGTCCTGTAAGGAACACAATAGATCTACTTCCATGAAAGCAGAGCTTCCTGTGGTTGTACATTTCATCTAAAAATAAGTGAATGATGCAGCTGCTGGTAGATACAAATCCCTCAAGAGAATTATTTCTGTAGTATGAAAGGGACATTACCAAAGAAACCACAAAACTATTAGGCTATTACAAGAAATTCATAAAACAATATACTTGGCCCCAAAGTTCACTTAAAGCAACAGTTATATATATAATAAAAAAAAACACTTTTTAAAGGCTGGCGTGCAAGAGACAGAATACAAAGTCACAGAAAAAAAATGGTTAAAGGTTAAAACATGTTTTATATACAGTATATATTTGTAATGGTATGAGATATATAGATCACAAATCCGCTGACAGGGAAGGTGGGTTAGAGCCGGGACAACGGTCGCAGGCCCAGCCGGCTGGTGCTGTAAATTGAGCCTGGAAGGCAACAGAGTCCCAGCAGCCAGGCGCGGATGATGGGCCCCGACATCAGGTCTGAGTGCAACATCCAGCGAAAGGCAGGCCCCTAATTGTCTCAGCTCTCCCCTCAGTGGTGGGCCCCTCCCCCCTTGCTGCAGCAGCCCAGGCTCCTGAGTAGCCTTCCTCTAGCGGGAGGTTCCCCCACCCAAAAGGTAAGGTGTGTTTGGTGGGGGGGTCCTTATATGTTTGGAGTGTGGGGGGGAGACATGTGCATTGGGGGGGTATTTTGCGTATTGGGGAAAGGGGGGTTGTGTGTATTGGGGGTTATAATGTTTATTGGGGAAGGGAGGATGGTTATGTGTATTGGAGGAGGGTTAGAGCCTGGGGGGATGTAAGGAATCCGCTCCGCGGTTTACTGGTTGCCTTACCTTGCAGACAGGTGCAGTCCTGGAGCACCTCTCCTGATGTTTGCTGCAGCCTGGATTCACTCACCAAAGCAATACACACTCCCTCTGGTATCTACTGCAGCTGTGCAGCCTATCACTGCAACCTAGACTTGCATTCACTCATTGGAGCAGTACCTTCACACCCCCCTCCGGGGATTGGCCTGCTGGCCTTTAAGTACTGTCTTCCCATAATGCTCCCTGTCGAGCATAGTCCTAACTGGATGTCTACTGTTTTGCCACAAGCCCTCGCTTGTTCTCCTATGCTGATACCAGGTTCCGCCCTGCGTCCTTCAACTTCCTTCAAGCCGCTTGTTCTCCTATGCTGATACCAGGTTCCGCCCTGCGTCCTTCAGCTCCCTTCAAGCTCCCGCTTGTTCTCCTGCGCTGAAGCAAAGGTATCCCCTATGTCTTCAGCTTCCTGCTTTCCTGCACTGAGGCAAAGGTATCCCCCGCACCCTTCAGTCTCCTGATTCCTGCACTGTAGCGGAGGTTTCCCTGTGGATCTTCAGCTTCCTGGTTCCTGGGGCCTACTCTTTCCCTAATCTAGAGAGGCCGTGTCCTGGTTCCTGCGCTGTTACAGAGGATTCCCCAGCCGCTCAGGACTCTTGCGCTGTAGCACTGGTGCACCCGTGCAGCAAAGCGGTGTGCTATTCTGGTCTGCCTACCATCTCCTGTGACCAGTACCATGGGCCATGGTCGTCGCTCGCGCAGAGGCCAACCCCGCGCTCCTAAGCTGAAGCGGGGCTCTCCTGACTACCTGTTGCCGAACTCTTGCCTGAACAATGTTTATCCTGATATCTCCTGTCCTGACCCTGGCTTGTACAACGACGACGCTGTCTTCTCCTTTCCTGATCCTGCTACGTTTGACAACGAACTGCGCAATCCGGATCAGCCTGCGCGGTCTCAGGTCGGTGCTTTTACAACCCCACCTCAGCCTCGCGGTCCGACCCTGGTTTGTGGCGAGCAGAACCCTGACAGTATGCTCGGCCCCACAAACTCGGACCGCCCTGTGGTGAGGGTTGGTAAGTTTCTGTCTGAAAGCCTTTCCCAGCCTGTAAACCAGTCCCAGTGTGAATACAAGTTTCTATGTGAGATAATACCCCTGATTGAAGACCTGATTGTGTTTGTAGGTTTAACCCCTTTGCAAAACAAATGCCGTAATGATCTCATGATGAAGGTTTACCGCCTCCGGGACTTAAAACAATCGCTGGCCGCTTGTATTTGCTTTCCTGGTTACCCTTTAACTTGGGAAAATGTGTACCCTTTAGAATTGGACGACGCCCAAAAGGAACTCTCTTCCCTGGCCTTGTCTTTAGACATTTATATAGCAAAAGAGGACCCTCTCCTCATGTTGGCTGATGCCCAAAAAACACTCCATATCCTTTCCATGACATTGGACATTTGCATAAAGGAACAGGATCCTCCCCTCGCCAGCTTCGCTGCCGCTTGGCTATATCCCTGGTCTACCATGGATCCTTGCCCTGAGTGTATGGCCGGGTTCCCTGACACCAATGATATGTTTTCGTTAATCCCGGCCGATCAGTCCTGTGAGGTCCCCCTGGAGGATACATATGTTGCTCTACCCAGCACTAATGTTCTAGTATCAGAGAATAAGTTTATTAGTTCTCCTATTTCTAGCTCAGAAGTCCTTTCTCTAGGTCTTGAGGGTTTTCCAGCTTTAACCCCTGCCGAGCAGTCCTGTGAGGTTCCCCTGGAGAATACATATGTTTCACTAGCTAACACTAAGGTTCTAGTATCAGAGAATAAGTCCCTTTGTTCCCC
This sequence comes from Ascaphus truei, assembly GCF_040206685.1. Lineage (NCBI taxonomy): Eukaryota > Metazoa > Chordata > Amphibia > Anura > Ascaphidae > Ascaphus > Ascaphus truei. The sequence goes on along the minus strand of NC_134483.1, from coordinate 202,756,068 downwards.
TATTTCTAACTCCGAATCTGTCACTCCAGCTCTTGAGGGTTTTCCAGCTTTAACCTCTGCTAGGCAGTCCTGTGCGCTTTCCCCGTCAGAGAAAGAATCCCTAAGTTCTGTTCCCAGGGTCATTTCTGTATTAACCCCTGTGGGGCAGCTCTCTGAGTTTCCCTTGGTAAATCCCTGTTCTCTGCCAGCCATGGTTACGCCCCTAGCTCCAGAGGAGAGATTCCTGGTCTCTCCTAATACAGAGAGAAGATTACCTATGTTTTACTCTCAGGCATTGTCTGCATTAACCCCTGTAAATTCTTGCTGCCTCCAAGTTAATGCCTTCGTTTTAGCCTCAGAGAATGAGTCCACAAGTCAGACAGCAGAGGTTGCATTGAGGGATTCCCATAACCGTACGGAGTCCTTAGATATTCTTTGCTATAAATCCCCTGCTTCAGCTCAAGTTTCCGCAGTTTCGTCTCCGGAGACTTCGGCTGAAGTTCTGGTTCCCGATAAATGTATTCAGGAGTCAGGTTTTTCCCTAAGCTTGGTCGCAGAGTTCCTTCTCCCGGGTGTTTCGCTGAACCAGCTTGTCGCCCACATAGCGGTGATCCCTGCTTCAGCGCATAGTTCCCACATTATGGAGTCTGCAGTAATTTCTGATTTCCCAGACATTCCTTACCAAATACCTACTTCAGAGACCAGTACAGTTATGATTAACCCCCGTGTACTGTCTGAGTTCTCCTCCTCTTTAAGCTTAGGGTTAAAAGCATACAGTAGTCTGTATGTCCCTCCTGGGGTTCATATTATGTTCCCAGGAATGTTTGCTGACGCACGGTTTTCTCCCAAAAGTGACGCTTTTTCATATAGATTAGTAAAAAGCTTGCACACTGTTTCCCTTTTCACTGAATTGTGTCTTACTAGTTTTGAGACTCTGAGAGGTAATGATTCTCCTTCTGATTCTGAAGCTCTTCCTACAAGGAGTATCCTGATTGGGGGTCCCCCTGATTTCTCTGTCCAGTCTAATTCTCCAGGGATCAGCATATCTGTGGTCACTCCCTTAGTACTGTCTGAGGTCACCATGCATATATTACAAGTCCTGGGGTTTAAATCTGAGCTATTTAGCTGTCCTGCCTTTGCTGAAACCCAGTCCCTCAGTACTGTGTCTAAATATGCCCCAGCAAACATGGGGTTAATCTGGGGGGAAATTAAAACTCCTGTCTTAAAGGGTATTTTTTCTCACATGTCCAGCAAATCTAGAACCTCAGTAATTGTTTCTAAGTCACTTATCAATACATCTGATTTTTTCTCTAATCAAACCCAGACACCCTCACTATCGGTTAGGAGTCAAAAGGGCAGAGGATCCAAAATGGGCCCGGCGCCCTCATAATGGCCGCCGTGACCTCCAGGGTTTGCAGGGATTAGCTGCCCCCTCCCCTCCCCCGCACCACGAGGCAGCGTGGAGTTGCGCGCGCAGCAAGGGGAGGGGAGGGGAGGAGGGCGGGCTATTTAAACCCGTCGCGGGTAGGCAGCGTCCATTAATCTTGTTTTTCTCTCCCTGCAGGTACCTGTGACCGTGTCCCGACCGCAGCATGGATCCAGCCAGCACGAGGCAGAGAAGCAGCAGCAGCCAGGCCCCTGCACGCGACCGCAGGACATCCCGCCCGGCGGCCCCACGGAGGCAGTGGCCAGAGCAGGGAGCACCACAGCAGCAGCCGCAGCCCTCTCCCAGCCGGGGAAGGAAGCAGGCTGCCCGGCAGGCGAGCTCCGCCCCCCAGCCTCACTCACAGCCGCCTCCCAGCTCCTCTCTCAGCCGGAGAGGAAGAGAGGCAGCCCGGCAGGCTGGCTCCGCCCCCCAGCCTCACTCCGGTGCCTGCTCGCAGCAGAGCAGGGAGGGGAGGGCTGCTCTCCCCCCCCTCATGGGAGAGGACATTAACCACCTCCCTGCCGCTCTGGGCCCCGCTCCCCCTACCATGACCCCCCCTCCCTGCAAAAACGGTCCCCCTTCCCCTCCCAGCCAACATCCACCCTCCCCCTGCAGCTGTTAGCCATGCTCCCAGTGCTTGCCTGCCCCCCCCTTCCTCTGCACAGCACACCACCCCTCTGCTGCTCATACCACCCCCCCTTTTCCGCTGCACAGTGCACCGCCCCCCCGCTATACATAACACCCCCCCCCTGCGGACCAAACCACCACCCCCATGGCCGGGCCGAGCCAGCCCACCACCGCTGCAGAGTCACCCCCGGCGTTCCTGCCGCCTTACCCCCACGCGCCTTACCCCTACGCGCCTTACCCCTACGCGCCTTACCCCTACGCGCCTTACGCCCACGCGTCCCAAGCCCCCCCGTACGCACCGGCACATCACGCACACTACGCCCCTGCGCCGCATGCACCTGCACCCTACACACCATACCCACCGGCGCCGCTAGCACCCACACACCACGCCCCGGCGCCTGGTGCACCCGCGCCAGACGCTCATGGCGCGCCGGCACCAGCCTTGGATCCATCAACAGCGGTCCCGCTGCCCCCGGCTGCGGGGTGCCTCCCAGTGTCCCGGGCACCTCCCCCGGTTGATGCACCGGCGCCATTGGCGCTGGGGAGCGTCGCCGATCCGGCAAGCAGCAACCGGAGCCGTGCAGCCGCCAAACGACCCAGGACCGGTCACCCAGGTGCACAGGCCGCAGGATCAGGTGAGCATGAAAATGCAGCATTGGAAAGTAATGAGGATGATGTTGATGGTGATGTTAGCGATGGGAGGTCAGTGAGGTCAGGGTCGGACTGTGAGTCCCAGGGGTCAGACAGCGAGAATAGTGAGAGCGAGCAGCGAGTCAGACGCAAGCAGCGGCGCAGACAGCGACGAGACCCCAGGGGTAAAGCGCATAAGGAAACAGGTAGAGGCGTTGAGCAAGGCGGCAAAGCGGAGTAGGACAGATAAGGGAAAGCGCTAAGATAAAGGGGCGGCTTCCACCCACAGTGGGGAGGATTCGTTTTCAGTCGAAACTAGCCCCCTGTACACACACCTGCCCAGGAGAACACAGAGAGACATATGTAACAGGAAGTATGTGGATATGTTCAAGCTGTCAGTGAAGGGGCGAGCAGAGAGGAGACGCGCGCGAGAGGCAGGCGAGAAAGGGCAGGTAGTGAGGAGTAATGCAAACTGGGTTTTGGGTTTCATTGTGTTGGGGACTGTTTCCTTTCAAAACATCCCAAGGAATTGCATAATGTGTTGAGATACATGAGTGTGATACAGAACATACATGACGAACACGGGGGGTCAGCGTGGCGGGATTATGACGAGCAGTTCAGGCATAGGTGGCAGGGGGATACACGGTTGAGTCTGGGGAAGATGGACATGGAATTGTGGATGAAGCTAGTGGCGGTGAACGGTGGTGGGTCGAGAGTTGCAAGTACAAGCATGTGTGTAGCCAGTGCGGGGGTAGCCACCCCATTAAGAAATGCTTCAAAGCCCGGGGCAACCGCAGCCAGGCTAGAGGAAGGGAGGCACCTAACACAGGCCCCAACACCGGTCAGCCTTAGCAGGCTAAGCTATTGGTTAAGGGGGTACCCCGACCGGGAAAAAGCAAGGTTCCTTGAAGGGGGGTTTAGTAAGGGGTTTCACATACCAGTGGGGGGGGTGGTACAAGCTAGGGGTGTTAGCCGGAATTTAAAATCCGCTGCACACACAGACACATAGTTAAAGGAAAAATAGAGAAAGAGATAAAATTGGGGCATATGGCGGGCCCATTCGCATCCCCCCCTATCGCCCAGTTAATTATTTCCCCGCTGGGTGTAGTGCCAAAAAAAGGACCCGGGCAAATTCAGGCTAATACAACACCTGTCATACCCAAGGTGGGGGTCGGTGAATGATGCTATAGACCCGGAGCTATGCCGGGTACAATACCAATCATTTGACACCGCCATAGGGATAATTAAAGCATGTGGGGAGGGAGCACTATTGGCAAAAATTGACATAGAATCAGCCTTCCGGCTGTTACCTTTAGCCCCCAGCAGCTTCAGATTCACAGGGTGTAAATTTGAGGGCGCGTATTACATCGATAAATGTCTCCCCATGGGTTGCGCCATTTCATGCGCCTACTTTGAGGCGTTTAGTACTTTCTTGCACTGGTGCATAGTCAGTAAGACGGGGACTAGCACAGTTGCGCACTATCTGGATGACTTCCTGCTGGTGGGTCCCCCGGGTTCACTGCAGTGCAACAGTTTGCTGGAGAGTACTAAGGGGATCATGAGGGAATTGGGGGTTCCCATAGCAGAGGCGAAAACCGAGGGCCCAACAGAAATCCTGTCATTCCTCGGCATAGAGATTGACACGCTGGCGAGGGAATCACGCTTACCCGCAGACAAGGTCAGGAAGCTTAGAATGAGCCTAGGTCAGGTCAGGGAGGCCAGGAAGGTGACCCTGAAACAAATGCAGTCACTGCTGGGTCTGCTAAACTTCACCTGCAGAGTAATCCCCATGGGCAGGATATTTAACCGCAGGTTAGAAAGGGCCACGGCGGGGGTAAAAAAGCCCCAACACCATATCCGAATCACCAAGGAGCTTAGGGCAGACCTGGAGGTATTGGGGGTTTTTCTCAGGGAGTTTAATGGGAGAAGGCAGTGGGTTACGGACGGCGAGACCAGCGACGCCCTGCAATTATTCACTGATGCGTCAGGGGGGCACAGGTTCGGGGCATACTTTAGAGGGGAGTGGTGTGCGGGTCCATGGCCAGCTGACTGGGTGGAGACGGGGCTAACTAAGAACATGGCTTTCCTGGAGTTGTTCCCCATTGTAGTAGCGGTAGAGTTATGGAGCAAGGAGTTAGCTAACAAGCATATAATATTCTGGTCAGACAATTTGGGGGTAGTGGACGCGGTGAACGGCCTATCGGCTACATCACCACCATTGATAAGGTTGTTGCGCAGGCTGGTCCTGCAGTGCATGCTGGGGAACATAAACTTTAAGGCAAAGCACATCCCTGGGAAGCTTAATGTAATCGCAGACGCGCTATCCCGCTTTAACTGGCCTGCATTTAGGCGGGCAGCCCCAGACGCGCAGGAAAGAGGTCTGACCTGCCCCAATTATCTGTACCAGCTAGGGCGGAGGGAGTGATGGCCTTGGTGCAGCAATCGCTAGCCCCCCGCACGTGGAAGACGTATAACAACGCATGGCGGCAATGGCGCAGTTTCAGGAAGGCCTCCAAGGGGAGTGGTAAGGTTAGCAGAACCCATCAGCTAATCAATTTCTTACTTACTCAGAAGCGGGCGGGCATGTCACGGGCTAAGGCGGGTGGTACGCTAGCGGGTATCGCCTTTTTCCTGAAGTTGGGGGGACAGACAGACATCACCAAGGATTTCCTCCTCAGGCGAATACTGATTGGGTGGGGCAGAGGGGAGCGCAAGCGGGGAGATAAGAGGGAGCCGGTAACGGTGGAGAGGTTACAGAGCTTGAACAAGGCAGCAGAGTCAGTATGCGCAGGACCGTTCGAAATAAATTTATTTAAAGCGGCTTTCACTTTTGCCTTTTTTGGAGCCTTTAGAGTAGGGGAACTGGTAGCAGCGTCAAAAACTAGCAGGGACACTGGCCTGTTGCTGGGAAATGTGATCATAGGGGAGGAGACAGTAGCATGCCGCATACACAGGTCAAAAACTGACCAAGCAGGGAAAGGGGCCTGGGTGCACCTGAGACGGCATGAGAATAGGAAGGTGTGCCCTGTGAGGGCGGCAAAGCGCTACGCCAGGCAGCGACCGCAAGGGGGCGAGGTTTTCCTGTCACATAAAGATTCTACTCCTCTAACCAAGTTTCAGTTCAACAGGATCTTTAAGCGTTGCCTGGAGACAGGAGGCATAGATGCCACCAATTTCGGGACCCACTCGTTTCGGATTGGGGTGGCAACGGTAGCATCCGAGCGGGGGCTGCCTATAGCACAGATTAAGGAACTGGGGAGGTGGAAGTCAAACGCCTACAAAGGGTACATTAGGTCCAAGCAAGGGGGTAATTAGATGATCGGGCGGTTTTCTAACATGTTTTCTGTCTTCACAGTGGGCGATGCAGGCGCAGCGCGGGAAGTCTGGCTGATCGGTCATTCTTTCATGTTCTGGGCCCGGGAGCGGGCGGCGAGCACGCTGGGTCTGCAGCTGGGAATCCCACGAGAGAGCATGAAAATACGATGGCTGGGTAAGAGAGGAATGTGCTGGAGAGATTTGGTGCCGACCATCACAAGCGCGCTAGCAGTTTACGGCAGGAAGCCCCACGTGATAATGATCCACCTGGGCGGGAACGACATGGCGGCCACCAAGTCTTTAGACTTAATCCTCCAGATACGCGCTGACTGCGCCAGACTTAAAGCCCTCTGGGGCGACACAGTCATTATTTGGTCGGAGATTATACCCCGGCTGGTATGGAGGGGGGCACGCAGTTGGGTCGGCAGAGAAAAGGCAAGGCGAGAAGTTAACAGAGACATCCGTAATTTCATCCTCTCTTGTGGGGGGCTGACGGTGAAACATGGGGAATTCGAAGACAGGGGGCGCAGCTGGCACAGGAAGGACGGGGTGCACCTAACAGACGAGGGCCTGGATATTTTTATTGATAACATGCGCAGGCCTTTGCAAGCAATCAGCAGCCAGGGTTTAGGGTCACAGCTTGGTGTTTAGGGTGAGTCCCCAGTAAGTGGCCTTAATGGGTCCTCCGGGTGGCGGAACTGTCAGGCCAGTCATCGTAGGGACACCGTAAATACCCAAAATGGGGCTCCACCCAATGCGGATGGGCCGCCAGGTAACGGTCCCCCTGAAAAGATCGTGCGGGCTGGAGGCGCCGACGCAGGCGGTCGGTCGCTGTACCCCTGGCACCAATCTTAGGTAGCTGGGCTCTATCCTATGCGGGTAGGCCCAGACGGCCATGAAAAGGGGGACCCAGGGTGAACGGATGACGGGGCCGTGAGTAAGGGGCGAGAGTGTCCATCACGGCGGAGAGTGTATCTCCCGGGTTGACGGTAGAATAGGGCGGGCGGAGGAGGGCTCCTCCCGCCGGAAGATACCGAGAATAGGGACGACAAAGGACTAAGTTTATGGCTGACAGTTATTTGGTAGTATTGTTAAACAATAAAGCTGTGACCATTTTTACTTCCACAAAAATCTGTGTCGTCTAAGTTTGTAGGGTGGGGTAGGCAAACCACGCGGTAGGCACTCTAGGCTGTTACTGGGATCAGAGATCTTGCACTAGAAAACACACCAATTCATGTTTTTGTCAGGTTAGGTACCCCTGTGGTTAGGGCCATTGCAGTTTCGGAAAAGACTCCCTGTACTCCTAAGGTGCCTGTCATTAAGAGTTTTCATATTTCATACTTGCTGCTTGTTGATTCTCAGGGCCCTGTCACTGAGGTACAGACTTCAGCTTCTGATGTTAGCTTCCCTCCCACCACTACCCTGGCTCTGCCTTTTTCTCAAGCTACTGATTTGAAGATCCCAAGGACTATTCCTGATTCACTGACAATATTATCTCCCAATGAAGATTTCCCAGTATTGGAGAGCTCTACTGTTGTTTGCTTGTCTGCTCCTGCTAAACCATGGTTTTGTCCCTCGGAATTTTCGGTTGCCCCTGTTATTTCCTCTCAGTTGGAAATACTCTGTACGTATCCCAAGATTTCGGTCCCTATGCCTGGTTTACTGCTTGCCTTGTCACCTTCCATACCAATACCGGGAGATGCTTCCAACCAGCCTATACCCTTACTAACCATTACCTGGGAGCCTTCTAGAGGAAAAATTCCTCGCAAATTCCAACATGCAGTGGTCAGCCAAGACTTTTTCTGTTACAAAGTTCCTCCTGGTGTATTCTATCAACTATCAGGGCCGCTGATCCTAGATTCAGGTTCCTTTATTAAAGACTGGGCTTTCAGTGGGGGTTCTTATACCGTTTCTGCTCTGGAACTCTCTGGTTCTTCACAGCCCTGGATTTCCAAGACATTTTGCGAGGCGAGCCATGTACCAAGGATGTTTCTTCCATCAATCTCATATCCTAGAACTGTACTCACCAAGGAACTGCTCATTTACGGATCCCCTTTCCACCTAAAGAACTTTAGGAACAACTCGATGTCTCCGAGACCTATGGATGGTCCTGTCTGGCCGCTGTTTTCACCATGGGGTGGGGGTACACTAAGGAGTAACCACGAGTCTCTGGACCACGACTCTACCCCCAATCCTAGACAGTTCAGCAACAATTCCCGGTCCCCCAACTCTATGTGTGCTCATGTTCGCCCGGAGGTCTCGCGTGAAGGGGGGGTACTGTAAGGAATCCGCTCCGCGGTTTACTGGTTGCCTTACCTTGCAGACAGGTGCAGTCCTGGAGCACCTCTCCTGATGTTTGCTGCAGCCTGGATTCACTCACCAAAGCAATACACACTCCCTCTGGTATCTACTGCAGCTGTGCAGCCTATCACTGCAACCTAGACTTGCATTCACTCATTGGAGCAGTACCTTCACACCCCCCTCCGGGGATTGGCCTGCTGGCCTTTAAGTACTGTCTTCCCATAATGCTCCCTGCCGAGCATACTCCTAACTGGATGTCTACTGTTTTGCCACAACCCCTCGCTTGTTCTCCTATGCTGATACCAGGTTCCACCCTGCGTCCTTCAGCTTCCTTCAAGCCGCTTGTTCTCCTATGCTGATACGGAGGTTCCGCCCTGCGTCCTTCAGCTTCCTTCAAGCTCCCGCTTGTTCTCCTGCGCTGAAGCAAAGGTATCCCCTATGTCTTCAGCTTCCTGCTTTCCTGCACTGAGGCAAAGGTATCCCCCGCACCCTTCAGTCTCCTGATTCCTGCACTGTAGCAGAGGTTTCCCTGTGGATCTTCAGCTTCCTGGTTCCTGGGGCCTACTCTTTCCCTAATCTAGAGAGGCCGTGTCCTGGTTCCTGCGCTGTTACAGAGGATTCCCCAGCCGCTCAGGACTCTTGCGCTGTAGCACTGGTGCACCCGTGCAGCAAAGCGGTGTGCTATTCTGGTCTGCCTACCATCTCCTGTGACCAGTACCATGGGCCATGGTCGTCGCTCGCGCAGAGGCCAACCCCGCGCTCCTAAGCTGAAGTGGGGCTCTCCTGACTACCTGTTGCCGAACTCTTGCCTGAACAATGTTTAGGTACACAAAAGAGACAGACAGAGCCCCTGGTGGTAGCACTCTATTCCAAAATGATATGGTGATTCTTTAAAATAACTTTATTAATGACAATAACGTTAAAATATTGGGGTCTAAAACAAAGATTAAATATTCCAAGTGTGTGCGTCTCTATTGGATTGATGTGTCCAGAAGAGTGTACATAATTGGATTAATGTCCAGTGTTAGGGTAGTTCACTGGCCCTAGTGTTCCTCGTATAGAGTGAATTGACTAGAGTACTAGTGGATTATCAGCAGTTTGGGCCACACATGCAGTGCCCCAGTATGAATACAATGTTTATCCTGATATCTCCTGTCCTGACCCTGGCTTGTACAACGACGACGCTGTCTTCTCCTTTCCTGATCCTGCTACGTTTGACAACGAACTACGCAATCCGGATCAGCCTGCGCGGTCTCAGGTCGGTGCTTTTACAACCCCACCTCAGCCTCGCGGTCCGACCCTGGTTTGTGGCGAGCAGAACCCTGACAGGGGAGAAGTGGGGGCATCGAGGAGAGTTTGATGGGGGTCTGAGAGATGGAGGTGGGAGAGGATGAGAGCGAGGGAGTGACCTAACTACCGCCCGAGCACATTTCGGGCCCCAGCAAAGGTGAAGGGGGGGAAAGAGGGGGCGGTGATAGGAGCCAGGACCCTCACTCTGGGGGGGAGAGAGGGAGGATTGGGGGAGAGGGAGGATGGGGGGGAGAGGGAGGATGGGGGGAGAGGGGAGGGAGGATGAGGGGGAGAGGGAGGATGAGATGGAGGATGGGGGGGAGAGGGAGGATTTGGGGAGAGAGGGAGGATGGGGGAGAGGGAGGATGGGGAAGAGAGGGAGGAGGGGGGAGAGAGGGAGGAGGGAGGGAGAGGGAGGATGGGGGGGGGAGAGGGAGGATGGGGGAGAGGGAGGATGGGGGGGGAGAGAGGGAGGATGGGGGGGGGAGAGAGGTAGGATGGGGGGGAGAGAGGGAGGATGGGGGGAGAGGGAGGATGAGGGGGGAGAGATGGAGGATGAGGGGGGGAGGGAGGATGAGGGGGGGAGGGAGGATGGGGGGGAGAGGGAGGATGGGGGGAGAGGGAGGATGGGGGGGGAGAGGGAGGATGGGGGGGAGAGGGAGGATGGGGGGAGAGAGAGTATGGGGGGGAGAGGGAGGATGGGGGGGGAGGGAGGATAGTGGGGGAGAGGGAGGATGGGGGGGAGAGGGAGGATGGGGGTTGAGGGAGGATGGGGGGGAGAGAGGGAGGATGGGGGGGGGTAGAGAGGGAGGATGGCTACAGTGACTATGTACAATCAGTTTACAATCTTTACATAGAGGAACAAGGGTGTTGTAAGTGTGAAATCTACAGGGGCCACTTTCAGGGCAATCAATTACAAAGTGATCTACCGAAGCCTTGCAAAGGCTGGGTCAGTGGAAATTCATGTGTAAAAATAAAGTAATCTGTGCTTGGTGGCAATATTTGGAGGTGGGATGAGAACTGATGAAGGATAGGTAGAGAGTGGTCTAATGGAAGGGCTACAGTAGGTTTGCAAGGTTCCATGTTAATCCCACTGTTCTTTAACATGTTTATTAATGACTTGGAGGTGGACCAAATATAGCTGCTGATCACACAAAACTGTGCAGGATTGCAAAATCAGGACAGGATGCAGTTTCTTTGAAAAAAGACTTGGATGCTTTAGAAGCGTTGGTAGCAAAATAGCATGCAACTTAGTACATTATTATTATTTTTTTTAGATAAGGATTCATTCTAGATAGTAGGCTCAGGAAGATTGCTCAGATTGGAAGTGTCGGGCAGCAGCTGCAAGTGTCACCAGAATATTACCATACATTAAACAGGATGTACATAGGAGGGAGCAGAAAGCCACAGCGAGTCTGCACTTTTGACATGGATTATAGTTGTGTGACTTAAAATTAAAAAATAAATAAAACCACATCTCTAAAAAAAAAACGCAAAGACAGAAAAAAACTAAAATGATTCTTTCTGGCTTCAGTAAATGGCAAAGGTAAGTCACCATCTTTTTTGTTTGCCTTTCTTGGGACCAATACAATTATAGTGTCTCAGTTCATAAATTAAAGTACAGTGGACATGGGTCTTTTTTCACTGTCAACTGTGTCACTATTTTACACACCGCATTACTTCCAATTGTGAGGGCAATCCCGTCAGCATATAAACTACAGTATTCATTGAAACATCCTGCATGTTAGTGCAATGTTTAGATGTATGTATCTGTATACAATGTCTAAATGTCACACTTATCTGTACAAATCTGCAAAACAAATAAGCAACACAAACTGATATATACTAACTGCACTACCTAATTTAACATGTTTAAACAGCCGTTTGTGAAATAAAACCCTTAGAGCTCCAGCCCAGTTTTTATGTAACACACATATTCCCAGATAGCTCAAACTCCTACATCCACCACATCATGAATATATATTTTTTATATATTTATGCCAAAATTAGTGCCCAATGCTACATCAAATTGACAAAACATATATGGTAATGAGTATAAAGTATAAAATGGACACTGCAGTTCCTTCCCCTCATACAGAGGTAACAGGAAGGGTTCACAGTTTTAGGTTAGGACCTGCATTAATTTGGTTATACCTTGACGTTGGTATGCAGGCTTACGATGCTTTGGCCAAAGGGTTTAACTAAAAAAACAAGTAATTACTATTATTATTCAAGTATTTATACTTTATACTCATTACCATATCTGTTTTGTCAATTTGATGTAGCATTGGGCACCCCTGTCTTCTGTTGTATACATTTGCCACGCTCAGTAGCACTCATTTTGGCATAAATATATAAAAAATATATATTCATGATGTGGTGGATGTAGGAGTTTGAGATATCTGGTAATATGTGTGTTATTCAATTTCTGACTGGTAACAGTCTATGGAGGTTAGATGGCACCTCCCCACAGAGCTCGCCCCTCCCCACCTTTTTAACTTGGGAGGTTCTAGCAACTTGCTGAATGGACAGGACTCACTGCAGTTCCTTCCCCTCATACAGAGGTAACAGGAAGGGTTCACAGTTTTAGTGTTAGGACCTGCATTTTTGGTTTACCTTGACGTTGGTATGCAGGCTTACGACGCTTTGGCCAAAGGGTTTAACTAAATAACCAAGTTATTACTATTATTATTCAAGTATTTAAACTTTATACTATTTACCATATATGTGTTGTCAATTTGATGTAGCATTGGGCTCCCCTGTCTTCTGTTGTATACAGTTTTTATGTAAATCAGTAATTTAGCGAGATATAGTCAGGTAAAGACATTTTAAGACGTTTGTTTTACAATGTACATTTTGAAAAACTTTCAGACATTTTGGACTGAAACAGCCCAATAAAATTTAACCAGGTAATATGCCATTGATATCTGCTCCAGGAAAGTTTATAATAAAAAAAGTGGGCACGTTTGAAATGTTTCTACTGTACATGACTTTCACTCAAGTATCCAAATGATATCCACATATGATCCTAAATAAATTAGAGGGACATAAATGCAAACTAAATGTAGCCATGCTGTAAAAGGGCTGCAGTCATCTCTCCTGCTGACAGTAAGGCCTGGTAAGTTATGGGCATGCCAGCAGTAATCATGGAGGTTTGCCCTCACACCCTGGTGAGGTGCCCTATGTATGGATGGGAGAGGTCACAGGCTTTGACTCCCTGGTTGGTGATGTCAGAGTTGTGTCAGCCCCCAGAGGATACATAAGGCACAGCACTGATCAAAAGTTAGGAAGTAGGTAGTAGTTAGTGCTAGAGGAGTTCAGAGTTGATATACGCTGCAGGAACTATGAGACTGTGACCAAGGACCTGGCGCAGAGTAGATATCCCTACGGGGAGAGGGAATCCCTAATCAAGGAGAAATATACCTTTCAGAGGGAAGCTACTGGATATAATGTGTGGCTAAATACACCCGTGTGGAGGGCAGCCAGCCACATCCAGCAATAAAGATGACTCTGATAAAAGATACCCTCGTGTGTAAGTGTGGAGTGATTACGCAGGGGGCTGCACCACAGAGGAGTTCCTCACCAGGACCATCCACAAGCTCAAGCTGGGATCCTGATGAGGTGGAGGCGCTGCACTGGATATAGGTAGGACTCAAGAACACTACCTCAGCTGCCTGTCTGGGTTGGCAATCCCCACACACCATCATGCGGGAGACTCAGGAGTCCTGTTGCCAACAGGTGCACCACCAGACATCACACAGTAATGGGGACTGGTTAGACAACAGGGGCCAATATGAGATTGGGTGGGTCAGGCCAGTCCAGAAAATCCGTTACATTTGGAGGCGCTGCTGAGATAGACCTGTCAACAGGACAGGCTTTTGCTAGGTCACTTGGAAACAGGGAGAAGTGTCTGCTGCCACTTTGTGCTGCGTTGGGACGGACCTAGGGGTAGTCAGGGGGCTGATGGAGTTGTCAGTTCGCAGGGACGACCTAGGGGCCTGAAAGGAGTTGGGGGTTTGGAGCCGGGCTATAGCTGTCCTAGTCACCTTGAGGCAGTGCTAGTTGGTAGGATGCCTAAAGGGATAGCCTGTTAACGTGGTCAGGAATCCTGGAGAGGGTCTGCGCTAGGCTGACCAAGATAGGTAGACGCCCAAGTACTGCATGGAAGCCCCAGAGTACTCTAGCCCATTCCAGACCACTCACCGTAGGGAGCACAGACTGGGAGGAAGGAGATACAGCAGACACTGAGAGAGTGAGCCTAACCTGAGGTAGTGCATACATGAGTCCAGCCTACATTAGGTACACATGGTGGTGCATCAGGGAAATCTTTATTGTGTCGGTGTGGTGGCTGCCTCGCAGAGAGGAGCCCCACGTACAATACTACTGAGTACAACGAGCAAATGGCGACCACAAGAATGGAGGATCCGCGCGGTGCGGATAGTCCAAAATGGCGACCGGATGTTGATGGGGAGAGCACACCTGGCGTGTGCCCCGCTGAAGAACAAACTGTTGCCGATATGTCTGTCACGAGCCTGCTTTGGAGCGAAGTGACAGCCGTAACCGCCCCATTTTGGTCCTGCCTAGGACACCGAGGCGCTACCCTGGAGGACTGTGTTGAGGACATTGTTATGACAGGAGGAGAACACAGTGAAAGTGACTGTCAGTTGACTTGCAAACAGATGAACGCTACCTCATTCATTGATCGGACTGACAGCGTGACCCAAAATGGCGGCTCCTGCTTCCCTGGAAGACCGCGTGGGCCGATTGCAGGCCATTCGGCAGATGCAAAGATTGCAAAGAATTGGCCCGAAGCGGCGCCAACAGGAGAGCCCCGCCCTAATGGGGGGTATGGCGCGAAAGCTGCATGGACAGTAACTCACTCAGCCCCAGTGCTGAGTCAACCGATTAGTCTGTGGGACCCTCCCCTAATATCAACCAGGGGGAGTGGTTTCCAGCTATGCCCCGTGGGTATGAATCCCGCGGGCCCAGGAGCTGGTGCGCTGATGGCACAATTACCAGAGGTAGTTCCGGCAGCTGAAATTGTGTGCAAAAAAGAAGGATACTTTGCACGCAAGGCAGCTGAAAGACAACGGCCGGAATGGGCGGCAAAAGAGGAACCCCACCCTGTTGGGGATAAGTGTGCGAAAGCTGTGGTCGCGCCCTCTAGGACTGAAAGAGGTGCGGCCTCAATTAAAGGACATCCTATCCCATTGTGGGACCCGCCCATAATCGCTACTACTGGGGGCGGATTCCAATTGTGTCAGATGAGGGCGGAGCTGAACCAAGGAGTGGCTGACCATTCAACCCCTGTTGGTCACTCACGCGGAACCAGCTTCCAGAACAGACCAGTGTTAAAAGTGGCTCCCACCAAGACAATGGCCTGCTCCCCAGACGTGAACCGGATGGTATCGACTCAGCCCTACGCAATACCCGGAGGGGTACTAGTGATCCGTGTAGGGGACGCAGAGACAGTAGTGGGCCTCTGCCTGCAATGCAGACTGCCCGGTGGCACCATGGGCACGGCGGCGCGCTGTCCCCAGTGTGGCACACAATACCTGTGGCCAATGCCCACATTTGTGCCCATTTAGACCAATGACCCAGGGGGGAATACGGCTAGGCTGTCCGCCGAGTCCCCCGGTGCACTATGGACCAAGGGTGCGGATCCAGAAGAGCGTGAAGTGATCGGTCAGGCAACTGACCGGGAAAAGAGAAGGAGGTCGCCGCGCTCGGCGACCCCAAGTACCCTTAGTGCGGATCCCTCGGACGAGGGGCCCAAGGAATTAACCAGTACCCTGGTCTGGCCGGTGGCGGTGTCCTGTGGAGGGAATGGAGTAAAAAGACCACTTACCGGAAGTGACAGCGGGAGGAGTCGAGTGTCACCGGTGGAGCGGAGACCGGAGAGGCGGAGCCCATCTATTCCGGGGACCGGCCGGTCCAGTGGCAACGGGCGATCCACGCCCATCCTGCGGACTGGTAAGGATAGTCCATGTCCTTGCCAGGCTCCGATACCATCGCTAGAGGAGGAGAGGCCGTGCCAGGCCAGGACGGCGCACGTGGGCGCAGGCGGACTTCCGGACATAATCGTGGAGGAAGAGATCCCGCATGGGGGTCCATCCCAAGATGGCGGCGTATCCGACTCCAGCGATGACGGCAGTTCCGGCGGAGGTGGCGGAACAAGCGGAAGTAGAGGACACGCGTCTCAGCGATCGGGTGGTGTTTCCCGATCGACTAAAAAGACCCGGAGCAAGCGGCGGACAGAGAAGGGTGAGACGCAACCGGCGATACCACTGTCCAGTGGTACGGGACAATCTGATGACGGCGAACGGGTCGGAACCCCGCGGCTGCCAACTGCCTACCCCTACGCCCAACCCCACGCCCTAGATAATGCCCCTGTCCCAGTCACCTGTTCCCGGGGATCATCATCCAGTTTGGGGGTGTTGGAAGGATCCTTGGGGGTTGGTGAGAACCGGACTGGGGAAAGACTGGGCAGTTTTTGGCAATCCCCACACACCATCATGCGGGAGACTCAGGAGTCCTGTTGCCAACAGGTGCACCACCAGACATCACACTGTAATGGGGACTGGTTAGACCACAGGGGCCAATATGAGATTGGGTGGGTCAGGCCAGTCCAGAAAATCCGTTACATAAACATGTTGAGTAAGTAATCAAGATTGGAGCTTTAGATTCGTTTCTCAAATACTTGTTTTGTTGAGAGCTTTTGTTTATTTCTTTTGTTTACTGTACTAAACTCCTTCAATGGTATTATCACTGCTGTTGATGATCACCAGTTTCATTGTTGTACTTCCTGCTGTAGTTACTGTCGCGGCCGAGTTTATTCTAACATGTGCCCGGTCTCGGCCGCGACAGATACCGGGCGCGCGCCGAGTTGTCCCGCATGCGCGCCGGAGCCTCGGAGGATTGGTCCTCCGATCGAGGCATCCCCCTGCCCTCTCCGGGTCCACCGGGTGCCCCGGAGCCCCCCACCGCCATCCCCCACATCTCGGGACACCAGGGCTCCCTTCGGGCAGCCCTGGGCATGCACGCCGTGCGCGCACGCTCCCGATGAAGCGTGACCGCGCATCGTGACGCGCGGCACGCCGAGGGAATTCAATCACAAAGCCGAGAAACCTCGCGGCTTGCAGCTCTAGCCGTATAAGAATAAACTGTGTCGCCACTGTACATGCCCACAAAATGTTGTTCAACTGTTGGCAATGGAAGCATTAGGCATTTTTCTGCTGTATGTCAAGTTACCTTTTCGCATCACAGGACTCCTGTCGCTAGCTGCTGAAGAGAAAAGCTTTGAAGACTCTGCTTCAGCCTTTTTGCTATAGCCAACATTGACTACAACATCTTTATTGCCAGGGGATTTCTCTTGAGACAATAGCAACTCCTCTGTTTGGAAAACAACAATAAAAAGTACTTTTAGACACTACGATAGAAACAAGCAGAAAATCGATCAATGATGCATTAGATGTAATATGATTTTTTTATTGCATGCTTTCGTCCGAATAAAGATACTTATGAAAAGTAATATCTGAATACAGAAATGGAACATAATGAAGACTTTCTTGGAAATACACACTGTACTGAGACAAAACCGGACCTTTGCCAACAACTTTACAAAATGATAAGAGATAAAGAAGCCTAACGTGTACTCTTATAACCTAGCTGCTTTTCTAGTTCCCACCCCTTTCATCATTCCATGAAATGCATCAATTTCTGTAATGAGATTGATGGCAAATGTGAAATTGCAAGAAAAGTCAAATGGATATGAAACAATTTAATGAAATAAAACGAAGGAAATAGTTTGTGAACAGCCCTATTTAATAAAGCTTACACAGAATTAGTTAGCATGATATATTCACCCAACAGACATACAAAAGTATATCTAACTTCTACAGCATATTAGTTCTGCACATTCACTGTCAGTAGGGAGAGCTGGGACATGGATCTGATACATGGGTTTGGCTGCGTCCCTGACAGCTATTGACAGGGATCTTATTGATACTTTCATTTCAGCTCAAACAATCTACAGTGATCTATGGCAAGTGAAATTCAAAAGAAAAAAATATTCTACATATAGCCATGCATAATAATGGTATATTGCTTTCCTCTCTGTTGGCAGTAAGTCCTGGTAAGAACAGGCATGCCAGCAGTAGTTATGGAGGTTTTCCCTCATCAAATGGTGAGGTGCCCTATGTATGGAGGGGAGTGGCTGTATGCTCTGAGTCCCTGGATAGTGACATCAGGGATGCGCCTGCCTCCTGAAGTATATAAGGCACAACACAGTTAGTTATTGTGTGAAAGCTGTGTGTTCTACAAGTGTTCTAGCAGTGTTCTGGCAGTTGTGGAAAGCTGTTAGGAAATTGTATGGCCTGCCTAAGGGATTGTGGGAACACTTTGTGACCCTAGTGAAGTAACTAGCGGTCCAGGTTGACCAATCAGCCTGTCTAAGCCACTCTGTGTCCAGGGACCTGGCACAGAGAGGGTCTCCCTAGGAGAAGAGGGAACCCCACTTCAATTCAGGAGGGCGTACCTGGCGAAGGGACAGCACGGAGAGATGTGCGGCTAGAGCCGGCAGCTGCATGTGGCAGTCTGCCACATCACCGTCAACAATAAAGATGCCCTGTTTAAAGATACCCCCACTGTGTGAGTGTGAAATTACTCGCAAGTGGATGGCACCACCGAGAAGGAGTTCCTCACCAGGACCATCTCCCTGCGGAAGCATAGATCCTGATGAGGTGGAGGCGCTGCACATGATGTAAGTTGAACTCGCACCCACTACCTCAGCCACCTGACTGTTGATAATCCCCTACTACCATCAAGCCGGAGACTCAGGAGTTCTGTTGCCTACAGGTGCACCATCACACACACGTAATGGGAGTTGGTTATCAAGAGTACCCGGGCCAATGTGAGATTGGGGGGGGGGGATAAACCCGTTACATACAATGACAGGGGAATAGCGGGGAGGCAGCATGCCCCCCCCCCCCGCCGCCTCCCCTCCCCCCCTCCCCCACAAATGTAAAAGCGTGAAGATTTTAGGGGGGGGGGGGGGAATTAATTGGTATGTAGAAGCGACCGTCTTGCCTCAATGTTAAAGCAGCTCTTATTTACAAAAACAGGCAATAGAATACTGCCGCTATTACAATAAAATACTACCCCATACAGCACTGCAAATACAAAGCACTCTTGAATCCAACCCCTTGAGTCAATAATGTTGCAGCATCATAATGTCACTACGATCCCATGCAGATGCACCTACAGATCAAATAACATTTGATCCTTTCTTCTTCTTTTTTGTTTTAAAGTCTGTTTGTTAGTTGCAGGAAACATTGTGCTATTGCAAATTGCCAAGCAGACCACAAATTCGAGACTTGAAAAATAACCACCATGAGATTCCCTTCGCCTGGGCCATAATTTAATTCTGATAACCAATTTAAAAACTCCTTTTAATGTCTGCGTTAAAAAGGTCTCAACAATAAAATGCACACGGACATTTACAGAAAATGTAAGTATTGATCTGCAATATTGGGTCACAACCTGTAAAAAAAAAAAAAAATCTAATTATTGTTGCTTAAAGCAGCTGGAGTTGCAATAAGTAGAAACTAATGCGGCTCATCTAATTTTAGCATTTGCTTTTTAGCTGGAAAAAATAAAAAGGGGGAAGAAAAAGACCTTTATTTTTGAAAAGCAAATACCACATTACACAGTGGCAAATATGCCATACGACTCATTGGCCCATTTTTACTAAACGATGCATTTCCTGAAGACCCCTGGCACTGTCTTGTGGCACAGCGCTGCTTTGTAAATAGGGCCCTACATGCTTTCAACATTAAAAATAAATACACACTGTTAAATGGTCTTGTAAGGGACACAATAGATCTACTTCCATGAAAGCAGAGCTTCCTGTGGTTGTACATTTCATCTAAAAATAAGTGAATGATGCAGCTGCTGGTAGATACAAATCCCTCAAGAGAATTATTTCTGTAGTATGAAAGGGACATTACCAAAGAAACCACAAAACTATTAGGCTATTACAAGAAATTCATAAAACAATATACTTGGCCCCAAAGTTCACTTAAAGCAACAGTTGTAGAAAAAAAACAAACCCTTTTTTAAGGCTGGCGTGCCAGAGACAGAATACAAAGTCACAGAAAAAAAATGGTTAAAGGTTTAAACATGTTTTATATACAGTATATATTTGTAATGGTATGAGATATATAGATCACAAATCCGCTGACAGGGAAGGTGGGTTAGAGCCGGGACAACGGTCGCAGGCCCAGCCGCCTGGTGCTGTAAATTGAGCCTGGAAGGCAACAGAGTCCCAGCAGCCAGGCGCGGATGTTGGGCCCGACATCAGCCCAGTGTGCAACATCCAGCGAAAGGCAGGCCCCTAATTGTCTCAGCTCTCCCCTCAGTGGTGGGCCCCTCCCCCCTTGCTGCAGCAGCCCAGGCTCCCGAGTAGCCTTCCTCTAGCGGGAGGTTCCCCCACCCAAAAGGTAAGGTGTGTTTGGTGGGGGGGTCCTTTTATGTTTGGAGTGTGGGGGGGAGACATGTGCATGGGGGGGGGGGGTATTTTGCGTATTGGGGAAAGGGGGGTTGTGTGTATTGGGGGTTATAATGTTTATTGGGGAAGGGAGGATGGTTATGTGTATTGGAGGAGGGTTAGAGCCTGGGGGGAGAAGTGGGGGCATCGAGGAGCGTTTGATGGGGGTCTGAGAGATGGAGGTGGGAGAGGATGAGAGCGAGGGAGTGACGTAACTACCGCCCGAGCACATTTCGGGCCCCTGCAAAGGTGAAGGGGGGGAAAGAGGGGGCGGTGATAGGAGCCAGGACCCTCACTCTGGGCTTTATGAACACTCCCAAATAGGTTACAGAGGACTTGTTCTCGTCCCCGCAGAAATGAAACAGATTGCCAGGGGAGAGACACGTGACGTTGCCCAGGGCCCCCTTACGGCTTAGTTACGCCACTGGACGGAGGTGAGAGAAGTGGGTGCGAGAAAGAGGGGGGCTCTTGCAAGGACGCCGAGATAGAAATCGATATCTTAGATCTATCCATACACGTGTATGTATGTATACGTGCGCACGCAGGTAGACAGGCGTATGTGTAGGTAGGCGGATGTGCGCATGTATGCGTCGCACTGCGCAACACAACGTGCCAGCAGACGCCATTTAAAATTAAACAGCCGCTAAAAAAGAGGCAGTGCTACTGCACTATTGCACCCGCTGGCGCTTCAGCAAGTGCAATAACGTCTGCTACATCTGTACCTGGGTTATTTTACAATAGCTTAGAAAGTGATTACAATATGCAAGAGAAAATAATGGAGAGAAAATAATGGAGAGAAACTGAAAACAAAACAAATACAAAAAAATTTAAATGAAAAAAAAAAACATTCTAATTTGTTATAGTTTTTAATGAAAGCATTGTAAAATGTTTTTTTTAACGTATGTTAAGATTGTAACATTATTTATACATAACAAACTATATATAAAACCTAGAAAGGTGCTTGCTTCTTTATTTGAATATATATATATATATATATATATATATATATATATATATATATATATATATATATATATATATGTCCGGTCAGTGATATTGTTAGTATTCTATATACCAACGCTGGGGGATATGTTCTTTTTATATTATATTATAAAGGTTGAAAACACCCAATAAGAAACATTGTTCTAGTTCACTTTTTACCCTAAGATAAAACATAAGATTCTTTACTATTTGTGTCACAAACATTTGGAAACCAGATTAGATGAATTTAGGATGTTTATGGGACTCTTACCGGAAAAATAACACAAGTTTGTTTGGTTCTGCTGTTTCTGTTTTAGTGTATGCTTGATGTCACAAGCAGATCAAGAGTTTTGTAGAGTTAAAAGAAGCTTGAAAAACAAAGAAAAACATACGGCTCTAAAAGATCAACTTTATTTATTTTCTGCGTGCTTTGCTGTTAATAGGCTGTCAAAAGGTGGACAGCCTGATGGGGCTCCCCAAGAGCTGCTCCCCTCTGCACAGGACCAGCGTGCTAAGGGTTAACATTTGCTTGTACTTTGTGGAACGTCAACTCCACCCACTGGAATGTTAATGAGCCAAGAGGACACAAAGAACTTTCTGTTCACAGCTGCATTGAAATCAACCACCCCAGTGTACATCTGCATTGCCCCAAAAGCGGACAGCCTTTGGCGCAGCCAAAGTGTGTGAGCCATTTGCTGATGTTAAAGCTGCTCTATTTCAATCTGAAACTCACCAGCCCTTTATCCCTTGTACCCAATTTTCCAACTCTGTCCATGAAATGTCTGTGAATTTACTGTATAACCCTGTTCTTTTAATGTAACCATGTATTTTTATAACACTGTCCCCAGGACATACTAGAAAACGAGAGGTAACTCAATGTATTATGTCCTGGTAAAACCTTTTTATAAATAAATACAATAAATATTGGTACTCTGGATATACGGAAGCTCGCACACAGCAGGTTTACTGGCAAATAGAAGGTGACATAAATAAGAGGCAAATTCCATTTCTATTAACTAGCGCTTTTGAATTTCAATGATTTGTCAGTCAACAAATAATTACAGTATTACCTGTGATTCATAAAGATGAAAAGTAGAAATCTTCACTAAAGCTCAGGTCTTGTTCATTTTAATCACTTAAAAAACACGGATGACTCCAAAAATTGATACATATTAAAGGTGCAGTTCCTGCTACTAATTTTGTATTTATATGTACTCTGTTTAAATCTCCCTCAGGGGAAACAAAATAGCTGCCAAATCTCAAGACAATAGGAAGCTGCAACATCGGTTGTGGCTTTCTAATGGATGGCCATTAAAATATCCTTTAAAACCAGGAAGTAATACCAATAACTTCACCAGTATCTCAGAAACCACAAGCAGGGGTGTGGTTCAGCTTTGTAGGAGCATGCCTCCTCCTCCCGGTTCCATCCTTTCACTAAACTAGCCAAGGACTGCCTGCCATTCCATGATATAACCATTCCTTTATGCAAGCAGGGCCATATAGTTTGATACAGAGGGGGTTAGTCATTAAACTATGACGGTGCTGATCAGGGCACTATTGCACAGAAACTCCTAATTGACTTTAGTGGGCGTTTTCGTGCAATAGTGCCCCAACTGGGACTATTGCAGATTAATGAATAACCCCCACTGATACCAGCTGTCACACATGGTCTACCACAAATATTCTGAAGGTTATTGTAGTGCAGGTATGAAACAGTCATATAGTGGTGAAAAAGATGTCCAAGGAGACCGTCTGTCCACTCTAGGATATCCCCCACGGCTGTCCAGCTTAATAAGGAGATGTATGGAGCAGGAAAGTAGCCTCTGGAGATGCAGGGTGAGAGCCGCTTGCAGACCCGCTTCCCATGTGGGGCCAGCAGCCGCAGATGCAGCAGCCCACGGATAGAGCTCACGCAGCTCACAATAGTCCATCCCCTCTGCTTCTCCTGGCCGTGTGTTCCCTTGGAGAGGTGAATGACGCACTTCATGCGCGACCGCGATCGGAATGTAAACAAAGATAGAGATGATCGATATCAGCGCTGCTCCGGTAGATGACAGACTCACCAGGTAGGGTAAAAACAATTTATTGAATCTACATAAAACGGATACTAAAGAACATAACAAAAAGGCCTCCTCCCATGCGTTTTGGGCGAGTTCGCCCTTTCTCAAGGAGTATAACAAAACATGAAGGGAGGGTGTTATTTATAACTCCCTTCTAATGGTTGACTAATGTGTTGCACCTGATTGAAAGACATTTATGCAAATTTCAACACACAGGGCTTATACCAAGTATCACATAGAGTATTCTTCTATATATATATAAGTCTCAAATAATGTTTGTGTGTGTATGTCTGCTGGACAGCTCATTGCTCTGCGGGCCAGGCAGGGAGGAGCCAGGCAGGGAGAAGAGACAAACAAGCACACTCTCCTCACACCGTGACCGCGTGCGCCTCTGACCAGCACACACCACCCCCCCCTCCTGGTGGCCATCACTCTCCCCCGTCAGCCGGACCGCAGCTCACCTTCCCCCCTCCTGATGGCCGTCACTCTCCCCCCTCAGACGGACCGCAGCTCACCTTCCCCCCTCTTGGTGGCCATCACTCTCCCCCCCCAGCCGGACAGGCCCCGCACCTTCCCTGCTGCAAGCTTCCTGGTGGCTCGCGCTCACAGGTGCAGAGAGGGGGCGCATGTGCAGCGCTCCCCGGACGGGAGGAGGGAGAGCAGAGAAGGGCTAGGCGCGCGACAATCGGAGGAGCGCGGGAGAGAGGAGCAGTGCTGTGAGTCCTGGCAGAGGGGAGGGGGCTTTGTGGTCCGTACCTTCGGAAGAATACAGTGGAGGGGGCTTTGTTTGTGTGTGGGGGAAGGGGCGGACACAGTGTGTGTGTGTGTGTGTGTGGGGGGGAAGCAGTGTGTGTGGGGGGGGGGGCAGTGTGTGTGGGGGGGGGGCAGTGTGTATGTGGGGGGGACCACAGTGTGTGTGTGGGGGGAAATGTGTGGGGGGGGGGGGCAGTGTGTGTGTGGGGGGAACGACTGTGTGTGGGGGGGGGCAGTGTGTATGTGGGGGGGATCACAGTGTGTGTGTGGGGGGGAAATGTGTGGGGGGGGGATAGTGTGTGGGGGGGGGGAACAGTGTGTGTGGGGGGGAATGTGTGTGTGTGGGGGGGCAGTGTGTGTGTGGGGGGGCAGTGTGTGTATATGGGGGAACGACAGTGTGTGTGGGGGGTGGGACAGTGTGTGTGTGTGGGGGGGGACAGTGTGTGTGTGGGGGGGGACAGTGTGTGTGTGTGTGGGGGGGGACAGTGTGTGTGTGTGTGGGGGGGACAGTGTGTGTGTGTGTGGGGGGGACACAGTGTGTGTGTGTGGTGTGAAGGACGACAGTGTGTGTGTGTGGGGGGACGACGACAGTGTGTGTGTGGGGGGACGACGACAGTGTGTTTGTGTGGGGGGGGGCAGTGTGTGTGTGTGTGGGGGGGGACAGTGTGTGTGTGTGGGGGGGACCCTGTGTGTGTGTGTAGAACACTGTAGGGGGGGGACGGAGCTGCGCAGGGGGGGAACACAAACAGAGAGGGGGGAGCAGAGAAACAGACAGGGGGAGTGGAGAGAGAGAGGGGGGAGCGGGAAATTGTACTCCCGGGCAACGCCGGGTCTCTCAGCTAGTATTTCATAAAAGAAAGATCAATGTAAATGTCATAATACATTTCTCATAATACATTAATCTGTACTAACAGGATGTCCCACAGAGTAACATAATATATATGCATGTAGTATGACTGATGGCAAAAAAGAAATACAAAAATAAGAGGGTGAAACAAATAAAGAAACTATTTGATATATACAAAAAACATAACAACAAGTAATCAGTTATATAATGAAAATAATCTATTTAACCACTTAATGACTGCAGATTTAATATTTTGAAATCATATAATCATCACTTTAATACAGATGTAATAAGTTATAATATAGCAATATAGAAATAACATAATAAATCAATAATGAAATAATATAATGTAGTGATGACAAAAAAGATAAGAGAGAAGAAAAGGAGCAAAAAAGATGAAAGGAAAAGGGGGAGGGGAAAAGGAGGGGGAGGGGTAATGGGAAAGGAAAGGGGGAGGAGGAGGGGGAAGGGAAAAGAAAGAAAGAAAAAGAAAAAAGAGAAAAGTAATAAAAAAACAGAAAACACAGTAATGTCCATTGATAACCTATATGGATCACAGAAATACCTTCAGGTCCCATTCTGTATTGAGACCCTTAGGTATTAATGTGTCAATGGTGAAGATCCAGAACGCTTCACGTTGGTAAAGAGTCCTGGATCTGTCTCCACCACGTTTATGAAGTTTAACATGCTCAAGAATGATACATTTGAAATTGCTAAGACTACCAGATTGACATTCCTTGAAGTGATTAGACACGGGATGTGTAATGTCTAAACTTTTATATGTCTAATATGTTCCAACATTCTTATTTTAAATAGGCGGGTAGTTAATCCCACATATCGTGTGTTGCATCCACAAGTAATCATGTAAATGACATGGTCTGTGTTACAGTACATGTCACAAATGACAGAATTTTGTATTCCTTAGTAAGTTCTGTATTAGTAAAACTTTGGCTTTTTTGAACATATTGACATATTTTACATTTCCCGCATCTGAAGCACCCCTTTGAATCTGGAAATAACATATTTTTACTGTGCCCATTCTTATCTGAAATCATGCTAGGTGAAACCAAGCTACCCAATGTATAAGCTTTTTGGAAAACAAATTTAGGGTCCATAGAGACCATATCCTTTGAGAGTACATCAATATTGAGAATGGTCCAATGCTTCCTAATTATTGATTTAATGTTCTTAGCCTGACGGCTATATTTGGTGATGAAGTAGGTCGGTTCGGATTTACTACTATCTGTAGATGTGGAATTATCATTTTGTTTCACATGACTGAAACTCAAAGGGTCAGTATTAATAAGATCATCTCTTGTTTTATTCCTAGCCTTTATGTAGGCCCATTGTACAGATCGTGGGTCATAGCCTCTATCAACAAATCTTTTAATGAGGTCATAAGAACCTTTATCAAAGTGTTCCATAGTCAAACAGTTCCTCCATAAACGAAGGAACTGTCCATATGGTAATCCTTTAAGTAGTCTGGGGCTATGACAACTAGAAGCGTGTAACAATGTATTCCTGGAATTAGGTTTACGGTAGATATTTGTATAAACATGATTGTCCATGCCAACATAAAGACACAAGTCCAAGAAATGTGTGCGGTGATGGTGATATTGGTGTGTGAATGTTAAATTAAAAGTGTTAGTGTTAAGGTAAGTAAAAAAGGCATGCAATTGTGAAACAGTGCCAGACCAAACTAAAATGAGATCATCTATATAACGGTGATATGTGATGATGATAGGGGTTCATATCTCCAAACACGTGGGTATGTTCCCACCACCCCATAAAGAGGTTGGCTTAGGAAGGCGCAAACAATGACCCCATGGCCGTCCCACGTGTTTGGAGATAGAAACCCCCATCAAACATAAAATAATTATGCGTAAGGAGGAATCTGATGGCATCCAACAAAAAGGTGATCTGTGCTGGAGCAAGTGTCGCATCAGATTCCAAAAAGTGTCGTGCAGCTGTGAGACCGTGTGTATGTGAAATGATAGTGTACAATGAAGACACGTCTAACGTGACCCAAAAGGTGTGTGGGTGACCAAGTGAAGTCAGAAAAAATAGAAAAAACATGTGAGGTGTCTAACAAATAAGAGGGAAGTGAAGTAACTAAAGGTTGAAGAAAGTGATTGACATATTATGTCAAGTGTTCCCCCCAGTGAACCAATGCTGGCAATGATGGGTCTACCTGGGGGGTGAAGAAGGGACTTGTGAACTTTAGGGAGGTGATGGAATATGGGTAGAACTGGATGAGTAATGTGTAAATATTCATATTCTTGTACAGAAAGTACTTGAAGGATTCTACCAAAATCTAATAATTCATATAGGAAACACTGAGTTGGATCCATGTATAACTTAGTGTAAGAATTGTTATCTTGAAGTTGGCGTAAGGCCTCATCAACATAATAAGCATAGTCTAGGATCACCACTGCTCCCCCTTTATCAGCATTCTTAACCACAGTTAAATTATTTTCTTTCAAAGATTTAATTGCTTGTCTTTGTGTAAAGTTCAAATTGTTTGAACTATAGACAGCATTTTTGGTTGTGGTAATGCCTTGGGAGAGCAGTAGTAGATCCCGTTCTACAGCTGTTTGAAACACATTTATTGCATGGCCAGTAAAGTGCGTAGGATGAAACATAGATTTATTTTTAAGGCCTGATGATTGAACCCGTGGGATGGCCATGGGGTCATCGTTTGCGCCTTCCTAAACCAACCTCTTTATGGGGTGGTGGGAACATACCCACGTGTTTGGAGATATGAACCCCTATCATCATCACATATCACCGTTATATAGATGATCTCATTTTAGTTTGGTCTGGCACTGTTTCACAATTGCATGCCTTTTTTACTTACCTTAACACTAACACTTTTAATTTAACATTCACACACCAATATCACCATCACCGCATACATTTCTTGGACTTGTGTCTTTATGTTACCGTAAACCTAATTCCAGGAATACATTGTTACACGCTTCTAGTTGTCATAGCCCCAGACTACTTAAAGGATTACCATATGGACAGTTCCTTCGTTTACGGAGGAACTGTTCGACTATGGAACACTTTGATAAAGGTTCTTATGACCTCATTAAAAGATTTGTTGATAGAGGCTATGACCCACGATCTGTACAATGGGCCTACATAAAGGCTAGGAATAAAACAAGAGATGATCTTATTAATTCTGACCCTTTGAGTTTCAGTCATGTGAAACAAAATGATAATTCCACATCTACAGATAGTAGTAAATGCGAACCGTCGTACTTCATCACCAAATATAGCCGTCAGGCTAAGAACATTAAATCAATAATTAGGAAGCATTGGACCATTCTCAATATTGATGTAATCTCAAAGGATATGGTCTCTATGGACCCTAAATTTGTTTTCCAAAAAGCTTATACATTGGGTAGCTTGGTTTCACCTACTGTGGAGGCCCCCTTAAAACTCCAACATCACCGGAATTGTTCAGGGCTGTTTCCTTTTACAGCCGAACTTGGCCGCGCGCCAGCCGCATCTCCCGTTCAGCGCTAATGGCGCTGAACAATGAAAGCGCATGCGGCGCCAAAACTAAAAGAAAAAAGCCAGCGTCTGCCCGCACATTTAAAATCCCCGCGTGGCGGCCGCAGGAGACTAAAGGCGGCCGCCACTGTAGCATGATTTCAGATAAGAATGAGCACAGTAAAAATATGTTATTTCCAGATTCAAAGGGGTGCTTTGGATGCGGGAAATGTAAAATATGTCAATATGTTCAAAAAAGCCAAAGTTTTACTAATACAGAACTTACTAAGGAATACAAAATTCTGTCATTTGTGACATGTAACACAGACCATGTCATTTACATGATTACTTGTGGATGCAACAAACGATATGTGGGATTAACTACCCGCCTATTTAAATTAAGGATGTTGGAACATATTAGACATATAAAAAGTTTAGACATTACACATCCCGTGTCTAATCACTTCAAGGAATGTCACTCTGGTAGTCTTAGCAATTTCAAATGTATCATTCTTGAGCATGTTACATAGTTACATAGTAGATGAGGTTGAAAAAAGACGTACGTCCATCAAGTTCAACCTATGCTAAATTTAGACAACAGATACTTTATTCTATATCTATACTTACCTATTGATCCAGAGGAAGGCAAACAAAAAACCCCATTAAGGGGAAAAATTAATTCCTTCCTGACTCCAAGAATTGGCAATCGGATTAATCCCTGGATCAACATCCTTCCCATGTATACTTATTTGGTATATCCCTGTATACCTTTCCCCTCTAAAAAGATGTCCAACCTTTTTTTGAACAAATCTATTGTATCTGCCATCACAGTCTCCATGGGTAATGAATTCCACATTTTAACTGCCCTTACTGTAAAGAACCCTTTCCTTTGTACTGCCCGTGGGATGAATAGTTCTTTTGAAAGCTCCTTGTATTGTCCCTGAATATATTTGTATATAGTTATCATATCCCCTCTTAGACGCCTCTTTTCTAATGTAAATAAATTTAATTTAGCTAACCTCTCCTCATAAGTTAGAATGCCCATCCCCTTTTTTTATTAATTTGGTGGCTCTTCTCTGCACTATTTCTAGTTCCATAATGTATTTTCTTAGGATTGGTGCCCAAAATTGTACTCCATATTCAAGGTGTGGTCTTACTAATGCTTTGTAAAGGGGCATAATTATGTTTACTTCCCTTCCAGCCATTGCCCGTTTGATGCAAGATAAGATCTTGTTTGCCTTTGCAGCTACTGCATGACATTGGGCACTATTGCTAAGCCTGCTGTCTACAAGCACTCCTAAATCCTTCTCCATCAAGGATTCCCCCAATATATCTCCATTTAATTTGTAAGTCGCCTTTTTATTCTTGCATCCCAAATGCATAACCTTACATTTATCTGTATTAAACCTCATTTGCCATTTACATGCCCACGTTTCCAGTCTCTCCAAGTCCTTCTGAAGAGAAATTACATCCTGCTCTGATTCTATTACCTTACACAATTTAGTATCATCAGCAAAGCTGGAGACTTTGCTCTCGATCCCAACCTCAAGGTCATTAATAAACAAGTTAGAAAGCAGGGGTCCCAGTACCGATCCTTGAGGTACTCCACTCACGACTTTAGCCCAACCTGAAAAAGTTCCATTTATGACAACCCTCTGTTGTCTGTCCTTTAACCAGTTTTCAATCCAGGTGCATATATTATTACTGAGTCCAATTTTCTTTATTTTGTACACCAACCTCTTGTGTGAAACTGTATCAAAAGCCTTTGCAAAATCTAAGTAGACCACATCAACTGCATTACCCTGGTCTAAATTCCTACTTACCTCCTCAAAGAAATAAATAAGGTTAGTTTGGCAAGATCTATCCTTCATAAATCCATGCTGACTATTACTAATAATTTTGTTTTCCATTAGGTATTCCTGAATATTATCCCGTATTAAACCTTCAAGTAGTTTCTCTACTATTGAATAGTATATTATGTTAGACTTCATAAACGTGGTGGAGACAGATCCAGGACTCTTTACCAACGTGAAGCGTTCTGGATCTTCACCATTGACACATTAATACCTAAGGGTCTCAATACAGAACGGGACCTGAAGGTATTTCTGTGATCCATATAGGTTATCAATGGACATTACTGTGTTTTCTGTTTTATTATTTATTTTCTCTTTCTTTTCCCTTCCCCCTCCCCCTTTCCTTTCCCATTACCCCTCCCGCTTTCATATTTTTTTGCTCCTTTTCTTCTCTCTTATCTTTTTAGTCATCACTACATTATATTATTTCATTATTGATTTATTATGTTATTTCTATATTGCTATATTATAACTTATTACATCTGTATTAAAGTGATGATTATATGATTTCAAAATATTAAATCTGCAGTCATTAAGTGGTTAAATAGACTATTGGGACAATGTGCTGCACATCTATAGACGTTCTACTAGCAATCTCATTTTCTACTATTTTAAATGTTTCAATTTTATTTTTATTATTCTTGTTTGCTTTGTGTAAAGGTCAGTTGCATCAATGAAAGTATTATGTGCTTACACATTTTACTAGAATAATTGGTGGGCATGCAGCCTGAAACCTAGTCCTTAATGAGGAACACCTAGCCCACCTACCCCACCAAATTCCCTACTTGTTATGAAGACTTTGAGCCCATTTGTTTCCTGGCCTGTTCTCATATTTTTTACAATACCCTTACATTTATCCAAAGCAGCTTTAAGTTAAATACTTACTTCACCTTCAGAGAACAAGAACGGTGACGCTCGTGGCGTCGTTCTTGAGTGCGCTGATCCATCCGGATACTGAGGGCAATCAGTTCCTCAAGGGATGAAGGCCGAGCGTGAGCTGCAAGGTCATCCTTGAGAGGTTCGGACAAACCGTGCCAGTATGCCGCAGCGAGAGCTTCATCGTTCCACTGGGTTTCTGCAGCGATGGTGCGGAACTCCACCGCGTATCTTGCAGCTGACCTACGAGCCTGAGAGATGAAACAAGGAAAAAGCAGCAGTCTCCCTACGCGCTGGTGTGTCAAAAACCTGTTGGAACTCACACCGGAACTTGGGGTAATCTTGGGTTATGTCTGGTCTGTGTTCCCAGAGTGAAGCCCAAACGAGAGCGTCGCCAGTGAGTAGGGCATAGATGTAGGCCACCTTGGTACGACCAGTAGGGAAGTGTGACGGGGACATCTCGAACTGGACGTCACACTGATTCAAGAATCCCCAGCAAGCGAGGGGGTCCCCGTCATACCGGTTGGGGGGGGGGGATACATGGCCCCGGATTGCTTATAGGCACTGGGGCCGGGGGGTGACGGTGCCACAGAGGATTCCCTGAGAGATAAATTAGAAAGTTTCTGTGTAACATTAGTAAGTTGATCGCTTAGGAATTGCCAAAGTTCCATGGCGACACCTTGGCCCACCTCAGGGGGGTCTGCATTTGTTGGGCTCGGCATAATGTAACGCCTGTATGCCCGCAGACCTGGTCAGTCACCAGTACTGAGGCGGGTAAGGGTATAACACGCACCCACAGCAGTGAGGGCGTGCCCGGAGTGTGGTAAGTTGTGTTGCCGGGCCTGGCGAGTAAGGGTTAACGTTATACTTGCTGAGTCCGGGGTGCCAGTGGTTGGAGGGTAATGTCCAAGAGCCAGAGTTCAGGGGTTGGAGAGAGCAGCATAGTGATGTCCGAAAGCCAGGGTTCAAAAGCAGGAGAAGGCAGCGTAGTCCAAAGCAGAGTTCAAGTTCAAACCAAAGGAATCCAAACAGGGACAGGGACAGGAACCAGAGCTGAAACAGACAAGGGAGCTGGGCATAGACACTGCACACACAGGAGCTACAGGAAAGCTATGCAGAGCAAGGACTGAGAGGACAGAGTGGGGTTATATGGAAGAAGGACTAATAGGGGAGAGGGGTGGAGCAGAGGTTTGACTGGGTAATTGCAGGGATAGGTCCGTGAGAGCAGGGGAGGAGACAGGGAGGTAATCCAGGGTTATTGCCTGCACCGACGGGGGGCGGAGCCAGTGCCTGGGGACGGCTGATAACTAGAGCGGGTGCGTGCGCCCTCTGTAAGGTTGTTATGCGCGCGCACCGCGCGTGTACCTTGGCGTGAGGGGAGTATCGCGGAGGAGGCGCTCGGCATGAGAGGAGGAAGGGAAGGAGGAGCGGAGGAGCCAGGTACGGTAAGGGCTGGGATGACGGAGGCACGCCGAGGGGCGCGTGTCCCACAGCAAGTGACAAGCGATCGGGAGCGCGCGCGCTCAGTGAGGGGGCCGCACGCGTGCCCTGAATGCGTGCCAGGGTGTGCTGCGGAGGAACGGATCAGAGAGGAGAGAGAGTGGGGACATAGGGAAGAGGACAGCTAGCCGTCGTGGGACCTGGGGTGACAGGGACACGCTGGGAAGCGCGAGTCCCCCGATCCGTTACAATTGGACGGCCACGATCAAGTTCTGCTTTCTCACACAGTCAATGTGGAGCTACGCTCTGCTTTCACCGGAATTCAGGTTCAGTGATTCTTCCTTCACTGAAGCAATACAGCTAACTTGGACATAACCCTATCCGTTTCGTAGCAGCCTGGCTACACCATCAGGGGTCGTATCCTATGTTAGGGCCTGGAATGGCAGCCACAATTTTTATTAACCAATTAAGCAGTGTTTATGATAGTCAGTAAAACTTTACAGCACGCATATTCTATAGTTGTTTGTGAGTGGAATACCTCAAGTTTTAAATGTTGACTTAAAAACTTTAAGTTGACTCAACTTTACTTCGTTGAGTTCATGAAGGCTGCCAGCTATTAACACACAGCACGTAGGATTTGTGTTCTTTCAGAAAATTGAAAGGTAAAAATGACTAAGCCTATCTTGTACAACAGATCATAAAAGGTGGTAAAGTGGCATCAGATTCATGAAAGCCTGTAACTCTGAGTCTATTGCAAGGAATGCTTCTAGTTTCAAAAAAGTTATGCCTCTCCGAGTTTGAATGTGTGTTGTTCACAGTTGCATTCTCTTTTTCATACTTAAACGTAGAGGCAGCTAGTGTAGAATCAAGTGTCTCTGTGATAAAGAGAATTGGTCGTTGGGTGCTTCAGGTTATACATTAACTTTTGTTATCTTCTTTTCAGGTTCACAAAGGAAGTTCATATGGATTGTAGGCCATTCATTTGTCCACTGAGGCAGCTAGAAGAGCAGCACATTACCCCTTGGTTAATAATCTGGGCTTTCCAGTTGACCGGTATTTTATCCTCTGGTTGGGACACAGTGCTTTGAGGTGAAATAACATTTCACAGGAATAATATTCAACAGTAACAAGTGTAACATGGTATGTCCCATAATATCTCTCTTTCCCCCATAGTGTATCTGTTATGTAAGCCCCTAGTAAATTCAGGGCAGTAACAAGTTAATCTTTGGGCCATTGACCCCCCTGTGCTCCTCTTTGATATACAGGAGTGTGGTGATGACTCATGGCCTGCGTGCTGCCCATCAGGGATACTGTAGTGCCGACAATTATTCTAAAACAAATCAGGGGCAATCACCAAAAAGACCCGGGTACATGCTGGGTACATGCTGCAACATTTCACACATTTCTGCAGACAGACTAATGGCCCATCGGATTAACAGCGGGGGTCCCTGCCAGTCCTATTCAAACTGAATGGGACTGGCAGGGACCCCCGCTGTTAATCCGATGGGCCATTAAACTGAATGGGACTGCCAGGGACCCCTGCTGTGTTAATCCTATGGGCCATTAGCCTCTGCAGAAATGAGTGAAATGTTGCAGCATGTACCCAGCACGTACCTGGGTCTTGTTGGTGATAAACCCAGATTTTCCAAGGCAAGTGTTAGAATACTCGTCGGCGCACCTGTAGGTCAGTCCATGAGCCCACCCGTTTCCTGAGGAAGAGGAGTATCCTAAAGGTAGTTGAGTCTTGCTCTGGAGCTGCAAGAGAGAGCATGGGCTGTGAGTCTCTCCCATTGCGCGGATGAGCTGACCACCCCAGGCTTATGCCTGGGGACCATCAAGACTGAATACCCCACTATTATCGGGATATGCACCCTCCAGAAGTAGTGGGACTTCGGAGACCATCTATGCTGTAACAAGAGCTGCAGTAATGTCCAATAAACATATCTGTTCAATATACCTCTGCCTGGGTGTCAGATCCTGTGCAGGAGGGGTGAGGAGTGTTGTGGTGGGAGCTGACGTCCTGCATCCCAGGAGCCCATCATAGCTGAGGGCGTTGAACCACTGATCAAAAGAACCTAGAGATCACCAAAAGCCTGTCCTGTTGCCCTTTACCATCGCGGCTACTCAGTTCTCCTGAACCAACAGGTCTGCCTCAGAACCATACACACACAGACCAGGTAGCGTACTGTAGAATCTCCTAGAGGAGGGGGGGAAACAGGGCTACACACGTTTGTGGCTCCTAGTGTTTTTGTGCATGCAGGCGGCAATGATTTGTGTAACATTCAAACTTTGAAATTAATCCACACGGCAAGTTTTATTGATCTAAACCAGGGGTGGCCAAATCCACCAGGTGTGGCCAAATCCAGTTCTCAAGGGCCACTAACAGGTCAGGTTTTCAGGAAATCCCTGCAACAGGTGGTGCAGTCTTCGACTAAGCCACTGATTGAGCAACCCAGTGGCGGATTAACCATTAGGCCTGGGCCTAGGGCAGCAAAATTTTGGGGCGGCAAAAATATCCGCCTCCATATACATTTGCTGCGCTCTCGGGTCTATCGGGCCTAATGGGAAGGCACTAACATGTGGCGGCCGCCTCCTTGCTGCCGCCCTCCTTCTCCTTCTGAATCTCAGCGTGAAATGACTCCGCGTTGCTATGGCAACGTGAGGCCCCAAAGCATCTCGTTGCCATGGCAACGCGGCCCCAAATTACGTTGTGTTACCATGGCAACGGGATGCCGTCCGGCATCACTTTTGTGATATCAGCGGTGTCATTTGACACTGCGATTCAGAAGGAGGGTGTTAGCAAGGAGGCGGCCGCCACAGCGAAGTGGTGGAGGATTTTCAAATCCGCCGCTGGAGTCCCCTGTTCTTAAGCCTTCAAACCTGACCTGTTGGTAGCCCTTGAGGACTGGAGTTGCCCACCCCTGCATTAAACTCACATTCTACTCTACTTCTTCTGCAAGCTATCACATATTTTACATAAATTCAGTTCTGCCTCTTTTCCCATAATTGTATCTGTCTGGGCTCTTTTCTTATGGGATCGTGTAAACATGGTGCTTAACGTCGCTTGCTCACAGATCTAAAAATTCAGGAAACGTTGTTGCCAGGATCTGATAACTGGACCAACATGGAAATGAAACATGCCTTGCACATAATTAAACACAGCAAAGCGTATTCAATATATCATTTATGACATTTTCTAAAAATCTGTGTAATTCCATAACCGAGGTATCACAACTGCAAGTAATTGTTTTTCTCTAGTACCACCACTAGATGTCTATATTGCTAAATGCAGGTGCAGTTGGGATCCCAAATAGCTAGTATATAAAAATGAAAAATGTACTTGAGCAATGTTTGTCTTGACTGCAACCCATGCCTTTACAAAAAAAAAAGAAGATCTTTTGTTAAAATAGCCAACTGGAAAAAGCCGAACCAATAAGGTTCAAATAATAGCTGGCAGGTGGCACAAAGAAAATGTACAGGGTGTGCTGAGCTGAACAATGTATGGTTTGCCCAATGTGCACGGAAAATATTGTTGGGAACTGATGTTGCAAAACAGCTGAAGCATTGTGACCCTCACGACTGCTACATCGTCCAAACATTAATTTATTTTCAACTTCCAATGTGTGTTTTGGTTCCAAAAGATTAAGTATAGTCCTGCTACTGTTGCAAACTGGTTTCTAAGGAAGACAAATTGGAAGGTATTCTGGCCAAACTCCCAGTATCACTGCTGTAGTTACACAGTAAGTGACGTTGAAAAAAGACTTATTGTCCGTTGAGTTCAACCTATGTTAAATGTAGGCAACAGATACGTATCCTATATGTGTACTTACAGTATATTAATCCAGAGGAAGGCAAACAAGAAAACCCCAGTGACACCTCATCTAATGATATCTCATAAGGGAAAAATAAATTCCTTCCTGACTCCAAATATTGGCAATCAGATTACTCCCTGGATCAACATCCTTCCCATGTTTACTTATTTGGTATATCCCTGTTAACCTTTCGTTTGTAAAAAAAATGTCCAACCTTTTTTCGAAGATGTAGCGGAGTCCCCCCTCATTCCCTAAGGTGAGGGGGAACTGCTCCCCTGCTCAGTCGGTCTGCGGAGCCCCGCTCGATCGGGGAGACAGTGGCAATTTTGGAAATGTCACGCATGCGCAGTTTCGGCAGGCTGCAGCCGTCATGTTAAGGGGGGCGCTGCCGGAACAGGAGGGCTGAGGGAGGAGGATTTTCTCTGCAGACCAGGAGCCAGCATGGTTGGTCGCGTGGGAGCTGAGGAAGAGGAAGCTAGAGTCCAGGGGGCAGTTAGCTTCCTGGACTAGGCCAGAGCTTTCCCCTTAGGCACCCGTCACTACAGTTAGTGTGAGGGATTGCCCATAGCCATATAAATTGCCCTGTAGTGCGACCACAGTGGAACTCAGCACCACGTGGAGGATCTGGACCCTTAGGCGAGATGGGATTGCTGTTGGAAGCCCCGCTGCTTGGGACCTGCTTCAGCACAATTCCGCAAGCTGCACTTGGGTTCAGGAGTACCCAGGAAGGTACCTAATGTGCACCATCAGACCAAGGGAGGGTAGCGCTGCCCTGGGACATACATTTGGGAAGGGTAGCTTTGTTTGACAACGGGGTATAGGTGCCCAAGCACCCTCAGGGTTATTTGAGACTAGCTACCCCTGGGGTCCTTTTATTGTATTACTGTATTGTGTGACCTGTGTTTATTATTATCTTTTGTATACTGTAATACAGTAAAGCAATTATATTATACCAGGTAGTATATTATTGTGTCCTAAGAGGAGTCATCCCGCTCACGCTGGGATCCTCATAGGTGGAGACGTTGCACTGCGAGATAAAGTACCCCAGGCTCCCCAAAAGCGGAGGCTTTGGCCTCCTGTGAGCCTCTCAGGTAACAGCAGCACACATAATTACTCGCGGTTTCGCATAGGCATAGGTAAGGGGGGTTACAAAGATATCTATTGTATCTGCCATCACAGTCTCAATTTTAACTGCCCTTACTGTAAAGAACCCTTTAATTTGTTGCTGGTAAAATCTCCTTTCCTCCAACCTTAAGGGATGACCCTGTTTTATTTGTACGCCTCTTATTTTAATGTAAATAAACCTAATTTAGCTAGCCTTTTCTTTTTTAATGTAAATAAACCTAATTTAGCTAGCCTTTCCTCAGAAGTCCATTTTTCATCCCCTTTATTAATTTGGGGGCTCTTCTCTACACTGTTTCTAGTTCCATAATTTCATAGTGATTGGCTAAATGGGTATGTTCTGCTAATAAAAATATTAATACAGGTGTTAATTCTTCACATGGCACACAGATAAGAACAATCAGTAACTAATTTACATAATAAACATACAACATTCCAGCAAGCTCAAGCAACCCCAAAACCCATCACATAATATATATATATATATAATATATATTTGCTATATGCAATACGGTGAAGGTTTCTTGTTGCCCTTTTCACCCACCATAACTTAAAACGTGTATATATATATATACAGTGTTCGACAAATCACCCAAAAATCTACTCGCCCAACCAAAAAATCTACTCGCCACCTAGTCCCGCCCCCAACCCCGCCCCTAGTCCCACCCCCAACCCCGCTTTAAAATAAAATATATAAATAAAATACATTTAATAAATTCCTAGTCAGAACAACATTCGTTTTTGACATAAATGTATTTATTGTATTACATTATACTACAATTAGTCCTTGTTACATGTGTGTGTGTAAATGTCGGATCTAGAAATAAAAGCCAGGTGTGAATGACTAGTTTCCTGAACCCCTTAACCAATGTCTGGATGTCCCCGCTTCACAATATCTAAAGCAGCAATCCCACCTGGGATCTTACCTGATCCGCAGTCCCTCAATGTCCAGGTACGCTCATTCCCGCAATGTTATACATTGGGGAGGTGTTCATTACCTGTCTTCTGGGTTAGGGGGGGTTCCGATGTCTTCCGTGTGAAGCTTGAGCCAGATCTGGAAGAAAGCAGTATAGGGTAGTTAAGATTTCGGTGTAGTATAGGGCAGTTAAGATATATAGGGTAAATAAGAGATCCAGAGTGTGAGTGACAGAGAGAGAGAGTGTGGGAGTGACAGAGAGAGAGAGTGTGGGGGAGAGAGAGAGCGAGAGTGTGGGGGAGAGAGAGAGCGAGAGTGTGGGGGAGAGAGAGAGAGAGAGAGAGAGTGTGGGGAAGAGGGAGAGAGAGTGTGGGGAAGAGGGAGAGAGCGTGTGGGGGAGAGGGAGAGAGAGTGTTGGGGAGAGAGGGAGAGAGAGTGTGGGGGAGAGAGAGAGAGAGAGAGAGAGAGAGAGAGAGAGAGAGAGAGTGTTGGGGAGAGGGAGAGAGAGTGTTGGGGAGAGAGGGAGAGAGAGTGTGGGGGAGAGGGAGAGAGAGTGTTGGGGAGAGAGGGAGAGAGAGTGTGGGGGAGAGAGGGAGAGAGAGTGTGGGGGAGAGAGGGAGAGAGAGTGTGGGGGAGAGAGGGAGAGAGAGTGTGGGGGAGAGAGGGAGAGAGAGTGTGGGGGAGAGAGGGAGAGAGAGTGTGGGGGAGAGAGGGAGAGAGAGTGTGGGGGAGAGAGAGAGAGAGTGTGGGGGAGAGAGAGAGTGTGGGGGAGAGAGAGAGAGAGTGTGGGGGAGAGAGAGAGAGTGTGGGGGAGAGAGAGAGAGAGTGGGGGGGAGAGAGAGAGAGTGGGGGGGGAGAGAGAGAGAGTGGGGGGGGAGAGAGAGTGGGGGGGGGAGAGAGAGTGTGGGGGAGAGAGTGTGGGGGAGAGAGAGAGTGTGGGGGAGAGAGGGAGAGAGAGTGTGGGGGAGAGAGGGAGAGAGAGTGTGGGGGAGAGAGGGAGAGAGAGTGTGGGGGAGAGAGAGAGTGTTGGGGAGAGAGGGAGAGAGAGTGTGGGGGAGAGGGAGAGAGAGTGTGGGGGAGAGAGAGAGAGTGTGTGGGGGAGAGAGAGAGAGAGTGTGTGGGGGAGAGAGAGAGAGTGTGGGGGAGAGAGGGAGAGAGAGTGTTGGGGAAAGAGAGAGTGTGGGGGGGAGAGAGAGAGAGTGGGGGGGAGAGAGAGTGGGGGGGAGAGAGAGAGAGTGGGGGGGAGAGAGAGAGAGTGTGGGGGAGAGAGAGAGTGTGGGGGAGAGAGAGAGAGAGTGTGGGGGAGAGAGAGAGTGTGGGAGAGAGAGTGTGGGGGAGAGAGAGAGCGTGTGGGGGGGAGAGAGAGAATGTGGGGGGGAGAGAGCGTGTGGGGGGGAGAGAGAGCGTGTGGGGGGGAGAGAGAGCGTGTGGGGGGGAGAGAGAGCGTGTGGGGGGGAGAGAGAGCGTGTGGGGGGGAGAGAGTGTGGGGGGGAGAGAGAGTGTGGGGGGGAGAGAGAGTGTGGGGGAGACAGAGGAGAGAAACGGTGGGTGACACACACAGAGGGTGGGTGATACACAGAGAGAGAGGCTGGGTGAGTGACTGGCTGGTTGAGTGGTTTGCTGGGTGAGTGGCTGGGTGGGGCAGGGGTGACTGGGTGGGTGAGTGACTGACACTGACTGGGGGTGGGGGGTGACTGACACTGACTGGGGGTGGGGGGGTGACTGACACTGACTGGGGGTGGGGGGGTGACTGACACTGACTGGGGGTGGGGGGGTGACTGACACTGACTGGGGGTGGGGGGGTGACTGACACTGACTGGGGGTGGGGGGGTGACTGACACTGACTGGGGGTGGGGGGGTGACTGACACTGACTGGGGGTGGGGGGGTGACTGACACTGACTGGGGTTGGGGGGGTGACTGACACTGACTGGGGGTGGGGGGTGACTGACACTGACTGGGGGTGGGGGGTGACTGACATTGACTGGGGTTGGGGGGTGACTGACACTGACTGGGGGGTGACTGACAGGGGGGGGGGTGACTGACTGACTGGGGGGAAAGTTACTGACTGGGGGGGTGACTGACTGGGGGGGGGGGTTACTGTCTGGGGGGGGGTTACTGACTGGGGGGGACCTCTGGTGTCACACACTCCCATACACACATACATTCATTCACACACACACACACACACATTCTCCCACACACACACACATTCTCAAGGCCGCGACCAGCACCACGCAAATCCCCCACCCACCCGCGCCCATCTCCCGCTCGTGTGGGGGGCAGGCCGACATCCCCCCCCCCCCCAATCAGCAGGGTGGGTGGGAGGCACGTGGCGAGGTATCCCCCACTGGGCGCCCCAGGTGAGTCAGCCCCGCCGTGGCCGCCACTGCCCTGCTCCCCTCGCCGGCATGTCACAGTGCCTGGCCAAGCTGCAGGCTGCTTCTTCCCCCCCAGCCCGCGGCGGCATGATGCTCGTGGCGGGGGGGGGGGGGGGGGGGGCCAGGCCGACATCCCCCCACTTCATGCGGCGGCTGCGCCATCATGAAGGTAAGGGACGCATGGGAGGCACGTGGTGAGGGCCGAGCCCCCCCCCCGCAAGCCAACCGGGCTGCAGCAGCGGGGACCTCCCGCCCCGGACATCGATCGGTGGATCGAGGGGAAGGGGACAGGAGGAGGGGAAGGGGACAGGAGCAGGAAGAGGGGAAGGGAGCAGGAGGAGGGGACAGGGGACAGGAGCAGGGGACAGGAGGAGGGGAATGGGACAGGAGCAGGGGACAGGAGAGCTTCCGCGGTGGGGAGTAGGGAGCCATGTGGGGACCAGGGGGATCGCAGGAAAGGAGCAGAGGGGCCGCAGCATGGAGAGTACTTACCCTCCAACAGAGCTCCAGGCAGAATGGCCGCTCGTTGGGGGCGGGCTCATATAGAGCCTGGCCGCGCGCCCACAAAGCCTGGGAGCGCGCGCCAATCAGCGGTCAGGTAGGGGGAGTTTTTTTTTTTTTTTTTTTCAGCGCGAGCAGGGAAATTTCAGCGCGAACGGGGGAATTTAAAAAAAAACACGTGTGCTGCTTGGGCCAATAGTTACTCGCCCGGGGGTTAAATCCACCCGCCCCGGGCGAGTAAATGTATACAATTGTCGAACACTGTATATATATATATACTAGCCGATATACCCGGCGTTGCCCGGGATTTAATTTTCCCGCTCCCTCGCTTTCCGCTCCGCCCCCTTCACAGCTGTGTCCCCCCCATGTTCACATGTACGATTCCCCCCCCCCTTCACAGCTCCATTTCCCCGCCCCCCATCCACAGCTGTGATTTCCCCCCCTTCACAGCTCGGTGGAGGGTCACTGAAGGAGGCGGCCGGGATTCCCCCCCCCCCTTGACAGATAGCCGGCGGCTCCCTGGGTGGGCAGGAGGGTTGTAATGAAGGGGTGGAGGGAGGTGAAGGGGTGGGGGGGAGGTGAAGGGGTGGGGGGGAGGGAGGTGAAGGGGTGTAAGTGACAATTAATGTATCCTGCGGCCGCTTGCTCCCCCGTCCGGCTGTTCCCCCGCTGTCTTGGCCTGTCGTTCGTTCACCCAACCCCCCTTAACCTTCCGTCTGCTGGGGATGTTCAGCAGACGGAGGCGTGTGCACGCGGCGTGCGCTCCCCCGTTGATCTGAGGCGGGAGGCAGCGTGTTTGCAATTGGTGTAGTTCGGGTGAGGGGTGTGGGCTGCCCGCTCCCCCTCCCGGCCGTCCGTTCCGCCGCTTGGTCCCAGCCGTCCGCTCCCCTGCTTGATCCCGGCTGGTTGAGGCGGGAGGCGCCGGGGTGTGAGGCGGCGGGAGGCACCGGGGTGTTAGGCGGCGGGAGGCACCGGGGTGTGAGGCAGCGGCCCTGCGGCAGGGGTGTGAGCTTGGAGGCAAGGCGGGAAGAGAGGCTGGAGGCGCAGGGGTTTGAGGCCCCGGCGTCAGGGGTGTGAGCTGGGAGGGGAGGCTGGAGGCGCAGGGGTGTGAGGCGGCGGTTTAGTTACTTACCTGGGCGGGAGGTGGCGGAGGCTGGTGCCCATCATGTGGTTGCGTGTGTGTTAGACCACACCGGCCAATGAGATGTGTGTGGGGGTGGGCGGGCCAAGGGAGCCATCTCATTGGCCTGAGGCGGAGTGACGGGCCAAATGTCCAATGTGATTGCCCCTAGACACAGGGACATACAATGTTTTCAAATATATATATATATATAGATAGATAGATATATGTACTAATTTACATACACACAAAATCAACAGCAGACTGCACACATTCCTCCAGATTAGTTTAACTAAATATATCTGTAATTCAATTCTTCAGCCTTGATTATTTTTTTTGCTGTTTAAGATATTTTTCCCTATGCATTTAAGATGGTGGTCTAAAGAAAAGGTGAAAACTGTTGTATACTCGAAAGGAAAAAATATCTAAAAAAAACCATTATTCAGCAACTCTTTATGCTTTGAGAAAACTGAAGATAAAACGTGGTGTTGTGTGTTCTACTAAACCTTGATGTACTTGTTTAATGTTACATACAGTGTACAGGCAGTACTCGGTTATCCAACAGAATCCGTTCTGGAAGTAGCGTTGGATAGTGAAACCGTTGTAAAGTGGGTCCCATGTTAATCAGTGGCGGTGAGCGTTGGATAACGTATTTAGGCATCGAAAAACAGCCCGTAGGGAGGCATTGTAAAGCGTTGGATATGACATTCGTTGTAAAGTGAAACGTTGGATAACGAGGACTACCTGTATTAGAAATAAAAGACAGTTGACATACATATTGCATATGCTTGACCAGGCCCAAAAGTGTTTCATTAGCACATGCATAGTAAACCCTACAATGTATATTTTGAAATGGGGTACAGATATTAGCCATCACCGTTTGTAATAACTACATTTGTGTGGGAACAATCAGTTCTTTTAAATAAGACAGTGGGGTTTATATACTATTAACTAATGTTTCCCTGCTGCAAAAGTAGGGCAAAACCAAGGCACAAAAAGAGCCATTATCCATCTCAGAAAAGCAATCCCATTGAAAGCAAAGGGAGTTTTTTCCTGAGATAAGTCTGGTGCAATCCTTCTGCAGACTTTGCCCTGGTTTTACTGCCACTGGAGACTTCAGTAAACAGACCCCGCTATCTGCAGAACAGTGCAATGGGTGAGCTGTCCATTGCGGCCATTAACTGCGACCACGGACCTTCTTTGTGACCAGTGTGTGGGTGAATCATGGTGTTTGCTGAATAAACACTGTCCTACGTCACTTATGACTTAACATGCTCATGTTGTGGGGCGCCATATTTTGGGGTGGGGAGAAAGTAACTGTTCGTCTACCACCTAGGCCAATGTCACTATCATCCCAATCCTGCCATTGTCTTTCTTCGGGGGCTACAAGTCACGTGATGTCCCACCGCCCATCCCGTCCACTCCAGAGACAGCCGCCGGCCTCCGACGAAACCTTGTGACGTCACGCCGCGTACGTCCTACAGGGCCCAGGGGCCCGCGGTTGCTAGGCAACGGGAAGGGCCCGAACAATAGCTGAAGAATGGGGGAGTCAGTTTAACCAGAGCAGGGACGGCAGGGCCGGGAAGCCGCGCACACCCGCTGTATAGACACCCGCTGTATAGACACGAGTGTCAGTATGGGGTCAGGAGCCAGCATGGGGTCAGGAGCCAACTCCACTGTCAGATTAGTGTCAACCAACACAGACTTGCGGGGCGTGGCCTCCATTGGGAGAGAAGTCAGAGGAAACGCCCTCAGGTAGGTTATTACTCACAGACAGGACCCGCACGGCACCATCACAGTCACCCACCCACTCAGTCATTCAGTCACTTGCCCACTCAGTCACTCAGTCACCCACTCAGTCACTCGCCCACTCAGTCAGTCACTCAGTCACCAACTCAGTCACTGAGTCACCCACTCACTCAGTCACCCACCGTCAAGTCACTGTCACCCACTCAGTCATCTGTCTTTTGTGGAAAATATAAAAATAAACATGTTGCATTGTAATCTTTTTATTCTGTATGACAATAAGAAAACAGTTACGTTAAAGTTGTGCGCTAAAAAGGGGGAATCACAACCCTCCCGCCCACCCAGGGAGCCACTGCTGCCGAGCTCTGAAGGGGGGGGGATGGGATGAGATGAGATGAGATGAGATGACATTACATTACATTACATTACATTACATTACATTACAACCCTCCCTCCCGCCCACCCAGGGAGCCGCCGGCTATCTGTCAAGGGGGGGGATCCCGGCCGCCCCCCTCTGTTACACGCCGC
This sequence comes from Ascaphus truei, assembly GCF_040206685.1. Classification (NCBI taxonomy): domain Eukaryota; kingdom Metazoa; phylum Chordata; class Amphibia; order Anura; family Ascaphidae; genus Ascaphus; species Ascaphus truei. Next base: position 202,711,522 of record NC_134483.1, on the reverse strand, counting down.
TGCCGAGCTATGAAGGCGGGGGAGGGGGGGAATTGGGGATGTGAAGGGGGGGAAATCACAGCTGTGGATGGGTGGGGGGGGAAATGGAGCTGTAAAAGGGGGGGGGGGGGGGGGGGGAAATCGGACATGTGAACATGGGGGGGATGTAGCTGTGAAGGGGGCGGAGCGGAAAGCGAGGGGGGAGCGGGAAAATTAAATCCCGGGCAACGCCGGGTATATCAGCTAGTATGCTTATAAAACATACTCGATGCCTCTTTATAGGCTCTATTTATTATGTAAGGAGCACTTTGGTACTTTTTTGTTACGTTTTCAAGTTTTTGAAACCATTGACAGCTGCATTCATTTTCATTCATGTTAGACAAATACACTCTGCATTAATTTTTAATAGTGTTAATCTTTCCATACTGTGAAAATAATGCACAATATGCATCTTGTTACACTTGATATCCGCCTCTGTAATTGTTTTGCATGATATGGCTGTGCGTCTGGGTACAATTGTATATGAATACTGGAGGAGACGATAATACAATCGGAGCAGATATGAGATCTTGGCAGCGAAAGGGTTAGGGCGCATCAAAATACAGGGAGGGCATCATTTATTGAAGTCTTCCGTTGCAAAGCTGAGAAAACAACTGGTTGTAAAAGTGAACGCAGCAATATAACAGGTTAAGAAAACCACAACTATTCGCTTTGTGTGAAATCAGGAGATACCTGCCTGGCTTCCACAGCCAGTTCCAGATCACTCGTGAGCTCAGGTGGAAGTAATTTGCAGTCCTCAAGAGCCATAGATTTTCTGGGAATAAATTACGATGTGGGACCAGGTTAGTAATAATAAATCCAGCAATAAATATAACAGTACAATGTTTAACCTTTCATTGTCAATGGTATATTGTAAAGCAGGCCTGCACAACATACGGCCTGCGGCCCGCCTGGCCTCTCTGTGCGGCCCGCGATGACCGAGGCCGGGCGCCAGTTAATTAAATAAATGTAAAAAAATGGCGGCGATTCCCCGCTGCCCCGGCGCGCATGCGCAGGGCCCGCTCCCCCTTCCCTCCTGCACCCCCGCCCTGCACCCCCTCCCCCCCATGCTCCCTCCCCTGCTCCCTCCCCCCCCCGCTCCCTCACCCCCCGCTCCCTCACCCCCCCTGCTCCCAACGTGGGACGGAGGGGGAAGTAGCAGCCAGCTCCTCCTGCGGCCTGCTTCCCACGTCCCCCCGAGCTCACCTCCTGTGTGGCCCCCCCAACGAGCTCACCTCCCGTGCCCCCCCCGAGCCCGAGCCCCCAAGCCCACCTCCCATCCCGGGCAGCTGCCGCAGGGATATCGGGGGCAGGAGGGGAAAGCGTCTGGCAGCAAGCTGCACCCACCCGGTCAAGGTAAGTCACTGTCACCCACCCACCCACTCACTGTCACCCTGTCACTGTCACATTGTCACCCAGTAACTGTCACCCAGTCACAGTCAACCTGTCACCCTATCACCCAGTCACCCTATGACCCAGTCGCTCGCTGTCACCAGGTCGCTCGCTGTTGCCGTCTCCCACCCAGCCTCCGTCTCCCACCCAGCCGCCGTCTCCCACCCAGTTACTGTCATTCACTCACCCAACTCACTCACCCACCCAGGCAGGCAGTCACATGTCTTTTGTTGAAAATATAAAAAATAAACAGGTTGCATTGTAATGTTTTTTTCTGTATCACAATAAGAAAACGGTTAAGTAAAAGTTGCGCGCTAAAAGATATTTTTTCGTGGTAGGTGCGCTATGGGTTTGGGGGGGGCGCTATGGGTTTGGGGGAGGGGGGCCCTGCTCTTTTCATTTGTCCCGGGCCCATGATTTCTGTTGGCGGCCCTGTGGGTGATGTGAGGTGCAGGGGGGGAGAGGGTAATGGGTGATGTGAGGTGCAGGGGGGGAGAGGGTGATGTGAGGTGCAGGGGGGGAGGGTGATGGGAGGTGCAGGGGGGAGAGGGTGATGAGTTATGGGAGGTGCAGGGGGGAGGGTGATGGAGGTGCATGGGGGGTGATTTGAGGTGCAAGGGGGGTGATTTGAGGTGCAAGGGGGGTGATTTGAGGTACAAGTGGGAAGAGTGATGTGAGGTGCAAGAGGGGAGAGTGATGTGAGGTGCAAGGGGGGAGAGCGATGTGAGGTGCAAGGGGGGGTGTGATGTGTGTGCTGTGCAGGGGGGTATTGTGTGTTTGATGTGGAGGAGGGAGTATTATGTGTGTGGGTGAGGGGGAGAGATGGGGGTATGAGAGATAGATGGGGAGTATCGCAAAGTTTGATAGTGAGGGGTTCTGGGGGTGACATGAGGATGATGATGAAGGGTGCTGGGGGAGATATGATGATGGGTGCTGGGGGAGATATGAGGATGATGATGATGATGGTGATGAGGTGCTGGAGGAGAGATGATGATGATTTTACCCGTGCGGCCCAATTTTTTTTTCCTTGAAGCAGTTCGGCTCTTCTCACTTTACGAGTTGTGCAGGCCTGTTGTAAAGTGTTAAACATTGAACATTTACAGTTCTGTTCACAATAAACATTTGTGCTATTTGTCTCCATTAAATGCTGATTGGCACAGATTTGATTAAGCATTGCAAAATGCTTTTTTTTTATCATCAAGCTGATGCTAAAAGAATCAATTTTAAGGTTGCGGTTCATCATTTTATGATGGTCCTTTGCATGAACTTGTTTCCTTAGGTGATTCCGAGAGGAGGCATATGAATTGATAGAAGGGCATCAAATTTGGCATCAAATGTAAAATAAATAGTTATTATCTTGTGACCGGCACAGGATTACAAATAAAGAATCCCGCACAGCTTTAAAACATCAGAGAACCCATGTATACCTGCATATTAGGCTGCGTCCATAGAAGGACAGTCAGCGCTGAGCTTTGCGGACGCTCCGCGACGAGCCCCGTCATCCTCAATGAGGATGTCTTGAGAGCGGGCTCCCGCGAGCGTCCGTAGGCGTGCGGATTTTCAGCCGACAGCAGAACCTGTTTGGAGGTTTTCAGCCAACAGCGAGCTCACAATCAGAGCGAAGCAGCGTCAGCGTCACGGTGCCGTGACGTTGACGTCAGCGCTTCGCAGGCTATTGGCCCAGTGACGTCAGTGCCCCGCCTCCCCATCGCGCACGCTGGCTCGTCTGCTAGTTCATGCAATCGCTCCTGATTGCGCAGACGAGCCTGAGCGTCAGCGCGGAGGAGCGCGGCTCCCCCTTCTATGGACGCAGCCTTATGCATGCGTATATGTCTGCCACAGGTACATCAAACCTGTATCATTGACTCCATTATCCCATACAGTGATTAAGCTGCAGGCGAGGATTCTGGGTAGTAACATGTAAATGAGCGTTCTGGATGGATCACTTGTGCCTCCCTATATATTGTTACTGGGACTCCTTGAGGTTTGAGCGTCATGTTGAAGACACGGAGATTATACTCGTGGGTTCTCTACCATTCTAATGTCATGTGTATAGCGCATGGTTTGTGTCACTTATTCCCATACCGTGACCCCGTTGTGTTTGGTGCACAACCTCATAGAGCAGATATTGGAAGCTTAAAGCCTGACCCCTGGGTGCACCTGCCCCACATTACAGAGTCGCTGTTTCTCTTGGTCCTTTTCGGGGTTAATAAAAGTCTCCATTTGGTGTTTAAACAAATGACATTGACATTTCTGTACGTTTTGTTGTTGCAGCCTCGTGTCCAGCAGCCAGGCCTGGAAGTATGGAGCCAGTACACACTTGGTAAGATTATCCAGCAGCTATTTCACTGTATATCTTGTCTCGGTACTTGACGTCTTGTTAGATGATACCCTCAAGTGATATTTTTATTTTCTCAAATGTAAATGTTTAAAAACGAGGTACTGCAGACAGGACTAAATCACACAGGGAACTCGTTCTCATTTTACTGATATATGTGGTAAAATTAAACATTGGCTCCTATATATAGCTGATAATGTATGCTGTAAATTTGCACTCTAGTGTACAATTTTCTTTTGAAAAAACCTTAGCAATTTTGACTTGTGGAAATGTCCTATTTCTAGTTGCTACAAAATACACTTAAAAAACATTTTTTTTTCTCGTGGCTGGCATGTGAAGGGCCATACAACGGCTAAAAATGAAGTACAATGTGCCATGAAATTAATGTGTCACCTAACATCCGTATGTCAAGCTATTTCATTTGGGAAATACGATCTAGAGCAGGAGTGGCCAACTCCAGTCCTCAATGGCCACCAGCAGGTCAGGTTTTTAAGGATATGCTTGCTTCAGCACAGGTGGCTCAATCTGTGGCTCAGTCATAGACTGAGGTGAAGTTGGCCAACCCTGATCTAGAACAGGGGAGCGCAATCTTTTTTTCCCTGTGCCCCCCTGCCGCCTGTCCTGCTCTCCGCGCGCCCCCTCCCTCCTTACCGTGGTTCCCGGCGTGTGGGCGTCATGACGTCACGTTCCCATAGCAACGTGTCGTCACATGACCCCACGTTCCCATAGCAACATTTGACGCCGTGTTGCCATGGCGTCGCGTCTCCAGATGCCGACTGACCCACCTCAAAGCTCCTGCCGCGACAGACACCCAGGAGGCGCAACCCCATGGCCCCGTTACGTGCGCGCGGATCTTGCGCGGCCTATCTGCCCGCCCGCGGACTCAATCTCCGCCCCCCCTGCTCCGGCGTGTGAAGGGTGCACGTGCCCCAGTCTCCGCCCCCACTCCAGTGAAGGACAGGACCGCGTGGGAGTGAGTTGCGCTCCAGTCTCCGCCCCCTGGCCTCTGTGATATACCCTCTTGCTCCAGACACACATTGCTGAACATAGTCTTGTGTGACGCCGTGCCTTGCTGCATTTGGTTCCTGTCTCTCCTGTCTTGTCTTGCCTGTTGATCCTGGGATAAGGACAATGATGACGGAGAACGCAACGCAGAGCCGGAACACGGGGCTGAGCAGGGAGATAGTGGAAGTGATTCTGACAGATAACGTTACAGGGGGGGAAGAGAGTTCAAGATAACTCGTTATCTTGTTTGCTTACTTGAATAGTAATTTCAATAGCATTTGGTTCCTGTCTCTCCTGTCTTGTATTGCCTTGCCTGTGGATCCGCTACTCTCTAATCCTGAACTTGGCTATGTATCCCGACGCTACTCTCCTATCCTGATCCGGCAAGTACCATCTACTACTCTCTCCTCTGTACTCCTTACTTGGCTGACCTGGCTTGCACGACCAATCTATATTCTAGGCGGCCCGCGTGGCTGTGGGTTGGTGTTACTCAATTCCCTACTTCAGCACCGCGGCCGCGCTTCGTTTGTGGCGAGCTACGCGTTACATATGCCCTATCCATCTCTCTTGATCTACGTGCACATTTTCTTCCTGCCCCTGTGTCCCCAGACCTTATATACAGTTGTGTGAAAAATAAAGTACACCCTCTTTGAATTCTATGGTTTTACATACAGAGGCGGCACATTTTATTTGAGTGCGGCTAGCTCCGCAAGCCTGGGGATGCCCCGGCATGCTAGCCGCACTCCCTGCGCGGTCACGCGTCATCGGGTGCCTGCGCCCCCTGCACGCGCGTCCAGGGCTCCCCGAGGGAGCCCTGGTGTCCCGCGATGTGGGGGACGGCGGCAGGGGGTTCCGGGGGACCCGGCGGACCCGGCAGCGGGAGAGAGAAAGCCCCGATCGGAGGGCGCTCCTCCGCGGCTTCGGCGCGCCAGGCACATCCCGGCACGCGCCTGGTTACTGCTGCGGCCGAGACCGGGCAAATGCTCAAATAAACTCGGCCGCAGCAGTATCAGGACATAATAACAATCATCTGTTCCTTAGCAGGTCTAAAAATTAGGCAAATACAACCTCAGATGAACAACAACACATCACATATTGTGTCATGATTTATTTAACAAAAATAAAGCCAAAATGGAGAAGCCATGTGTGAAAAACTAAGTACCGTACACCCATACTGCTTCCATAGGATTTAAGATGCTAAGTAGCAGACAGGTGCTGCTAATCAAATGCCCTTGGTTATTTGATCATCAGCAAGTGTGACCACCTCTATTAAAGCAGAAGTTTTAGCAGTTTGCTGGTCTGGAGCATTCAGGTGTGTGTTAATAAAATGCCAAGGAGGAAAGACAGCAGCAATGATCATAGAGAAGCAATGTCGTTTATGGAGTATATACCATACTGTATATACCATTTCTACGGTACAGGCATACCCCACTTTAAGGACACTCACTTTAAGTACACTCGCGAGTAAGGACATAATGCCCAATAGGCAAACGGCAGTTCGCGCATGCGCCTGTCAGCACGTCCTGAACAGCAATACCGGCTCCCTACCTGTACCGAAGCTGTGCGCAAGCAGGGAGACTATAGAGCCTGTTACAAATGCGTTATTTACATCGGTTATGCACGTATATGATGATTGCAGTACAGTACATGCATCGATAAGTGGGAAAAAGGTAGTGCTTCACTTTAAGTACATTTTCGCTTTACATACATGCTCCGGTCCCATTGCGTACGTTAATGTGGGGTATGCCTGTATTGTGGGATGGGACTTCAGAGAGCACAGCAGTGATTGACATCTCCACCTTAAAGTACTTCAGTGGGTGTTTCCATGCGTGATGTTTCAGTGCATGATGAGTAACGCCCAGAGAGCGCATGTACAAACGCATGCAAATCTATAGAAATTCAAAAACAAAATCTATAGGAAGCTTATACATGCTCATGCAAAAATTGCACTGGTTTATTAAACAAAATCATGTAGATGGTGTGCATTGTGACTGAACACTTTAATTGCACTGTTTTTTTAAAGTACTGATCGTTTAATGAATGCAATCTATCACAGTGATATTATGTTTATGTAAAGACATGCTTAGTTGGAAATGTTGGTGAGATGTGTAAAAATAATACAATAAGAAAGGATGACGAGGCAGGGTGTAGAGAAGACACCGACATGCCAGCGATAGAACAAAAGTGGGGGAAAGAAAAAGAGATCCAAACTATAAATGCAAGGAAAAAGAATTACAGTGATGGAGGAGACACAAAGCCAAACAAGAGGGAAAGAAACTGACAGAAGAGAGGGAGCGAAAGGAAAATGCCAGTGAAGACAAATGTAAATATTCTGTGAGATTGAAGAGGGGAGGAAGAAAAAGAGGGAGAAGCAAGGGGGGCGAGAACTCAAACAAGAGACCGCACAGCTGGAGATGTGACGCATGTAGCTTTTTATTCAGTCAGTGTATTGGTCCTTTGAAACGGGAAATAATAATATGAGATGATAACTGATAGGGCAATGTATGTTACAAGTTGCATAACATATAGCAAAACAAACAAGTCACTGAACACATGCTGTTTACTTTCATTACTTATTTGTATACAAAGGTAAGTAGGGGCTTCCTAGGCATTTGTAGTTTCAGCAACTTTTAGCCAATCAAAGGAACAATCCAAGCAATGTCATATACAGATGTTTAAAAAAAAAAAAAAAAAAATCAGTTCTGTAATATCAGATAATACTTACTACATTTTTTTTTAATGTATGCATCGATTAATGCTATTTTTAATGATTTTTAATATACTGATCATCCTTTGATTTTCTATAGCAGGGAGATTGCCCTATCAGGCGATCAGGGCTGCCCCAGTGGGCCCGTGGGTCTGTGCGGTGGGTCGGGGCAGTGTGTCGGGCTCTTGCTGTGGATCGTCACTGGGGATCCCTAACTGCCTGCAATACTCTCCCTCCCTTCGGTACCGGGATCCAACTTCTGCCCGACCAGATGAGGGAGCTGGGGAATCCCCGGACCAGCAGGACTGCTCCTCACACTTTCCTGTTTGTGATCATCTGTTTCCAATATTCCCAGCAGTTTGAGCTGTAAACTGTAACAATAGATAATGTTACCTTAGTAATTTCAGGATACATTGTAAATGTTGAGTTACACTGACTGAAGGATTAATTAAAACTGAAAGGCGACTGTAAGAAGACATGTGCAGAGGTACGCAATGGAGACTGTTTTAAGGTGAAATTAAAATAAGGCTTTATTGCGCCTGTCCCTTTAAACACAGCAAACATGTGAAAATCTGCAAATAAAATCTGCTCCACTTTGGAGTATATTTACACTTGCAGTTCAGCCCTCTTTAACTGCGTGGTTAGCCCAGTGATTCAAAGTAACATGTAAAGCTGCACACCAATGAATAAATAAATAAATGATACTACCGGTGCTCCTGGTTCAGGGATATATGTCTGGGACATTCAATGTAGAGGAAAAAAAGAGAGATCCAGGGCAACTTCGGATTTTGTAAGAAAAAACAATTTATTTCAGCCCATAAACACGACGTTTCATCCCTCCTAGGGGACTTTTTCAAGTGACTGGCTAGCCCAGTGATTCACCAGCCCAAACCATAGATACATTTTATATAGATATAGATAACAGTCTTATAAGAAAAGTCTTATCTGTCTCTTGTAGCTGTAGGGGAAGGCTTCTCTGTTCTCCTGGTGTCCGCACCCTTGTGTGCTAAGGTAATGTCAGGATCCAGGTTTAGAATCTTGTCCCCTTTGTCTTGTTGTCAGCTTGCAGCTCAAAACATCTGTTTGTTCCACAGGTCAGCCCAGTTGTGGACTAGGGAACTCTCTGTCTTTGTGCTTCCTGGGTCAGCCCAGCTCACGTGTGAGCTCAGGAAGAATCTCTCTTCCTGTCTCAGAGGCAGGCTTTTTCTGACACCTGTAATCAGCCAGGTGGTGTTGGTTAATTTAGTGGTTCCCAAACTTTTTCGGTTCAAGGCTCCCTAGGACGATCAGGATTTTTTCAAGGCTCCCCAAGGCGATCAGGATTTTTCCACGGTGCCCAGTGCTGCATGGGACGGCGGCTGCGTGGGGTGGCTGAACGGCCCGGTCCCTGCACGGGGGGGGGGGGGAGTCTGTGCTGCGGGGGCCTGTGCCACATTGGGGGAGGGCCGGTATGCTGCGGGGGGGGAGGGAGGGGGTGATGGGGCACCGATGCTGCCGGGGGTGGTGGTTTTAGCCGGAGGGGGGTGGGGTGTTAGTGCTGCTGGGAGACATCTGTCTCCCGGTGCTGCTCCTCCAGCGCGCCGGGCCTCCCTCTCGCGCCGGAAGCTAGCCCAACCTACTTCCGGCGCCGTTTTAAAAAAAAATGTACTGGCCCTTGTTCCCCGCTGCTGGCAGCCCTGATCGCGGTGCCTCTTTAGCCAAGCCACGGCGCACCAGGGCGCCGCAGCGCACATTTTGGGAACCACTGGGTTAATTGTCTACCAGCAGTTAACCACCACACTGCTGGAGTAGAGGCATATTTTTGAACAGGGATAAGTCCCCTGTTACAGCGACCATTAAGTGAACCCCAGGAAACAGGATTTTTACTGATTGATCACGAGAGAACAAATCGATTGGCAGCTTAGGTAATTCATTTTCAGTAAAGGTAATTAAAGGCTGCATATGTAAAAAAAAAAAAAACATTTTTTTGTTTTAATATGTGCTTCTTGGATTGCCTCTTTAAGTGGTTCTTCTTGTACTAATTACTGGCAACTCTAAAACTCACTCAAAACATTTTTGAGAAATGTCTGAGTTTTGTGAGCTTCAATTTAGGAATTGTCAGGCAAACAGAACAGTGTTCTGGTGTTTGTATGGTGTGCACTATACCTTGTCAAAGCAGTATTTCAAGGCTAGGGCCTTATTCTGAAACTGCAACTAAAATTATAATTCTGCAACAGTAGGTTATACGGAGTATGTTTTCACTCTGCTTGAATGTAAATAACCCTGTAAAAGAATAGGGATTGAAGAACATTTTGGACTATCTCTACTCTCTAAATTATATGACAAATGAGTCCCTATTCAACTCATAGTCCTTCCAAACCCAAATGCAGAAAACATTACTGAGCTTCTGGCTATCGCTCTGGTTTGACAAGAAACATGGCACAGCATAAAAGTCAGCCTTGGCAAAGGGCTGTGTGTTAGGGCTTCTGTAGGTGATATCCTCGCAAAGTAAAATAAGCTTTGATGAATGCAAGAAGACTTCTGTTTCATTGTAGACTTCAGGATATTTCTTTTCAGATTATTTTTTTTCATCCTGATTTATGGACTACTATGTATTGCAGTAATCCTGGTAGTAACTATAATTCTAAAAGTAATTAATGGTATAATTTCAGGATATACAGTATGGGTCTGTTTCGATTAAATGTTCTGTTTTTATTTTTATTAAAAGAATAGCTAAATATACTGGTAGAAATTAGAAAGACACTTGTGACGCATAGAGAAAATATAACATACAGATGCAGACACCAGTATTAGAACACTTGTACCTGGCACATTCTGGGAAATTCTGGGGCAGTCTCACAGTAAATGCCTCAACATTACCTCAACATTTCTGTGAGATTCTTAATGGCCCATCGGATGAACACAGCGAGAGGTCCCTGCAGTACCACACGGACATCCTCAAAATCCTCTGACTTCCAGCGATCGCGACTGCGTGACAATATGCTATATGTGACACTTAAGATGTTACATACTGTAGGCGTTCAATTAAAGTTTAAAAAAAAAGAGAAGAAAGGAGAGGGATAGAACCCTTTAAATAACAATATGATAGGTATGATTTAACTAACTGTGGTCTTACACTTTTCCAGAACCTGTAAAAGACCTATTTCAAGGACTGTATGCGAGTAATGCCTCCTTTAGCTATGACCTTACTTATATGACCAAGGAGGCGCGAGCATCCCCTCCCCCTCTCCTATTACCCCTCTACATAAAACATACAAATAACGAGAGGACACATTTATGGAGGTAAAAGGCAGCGGCTTATTTATTAAACACAAATGGGGATAGCGTACCACCTGTCCGCGCCAGAATGCTCAGAGCTGGGCAACACAAAGGGGGCACCCGGAAGTACGTCCCGGTGACCTACCCCCTCGCTTCAAACCCCCCGGTTACCAGCCCCGAGCCACTTCTGGCGGGACAAGCACCTACCCCCCCCCCCCCCAACTGCCGCCACCAACGGGCCTGTTTAACCCCCTTAAATCAGACCCGTACCGCCATACCCCTTATGACCTCTTCCAATCCTTCCTGTAAATCATTAAACATGTCCACCCCAACATCTGACAACTGTACCCCATCCTCCCTAAACCAGCCACCCAATTTAAAACTGAACTGCGCGTGACGAATGACCCAACCCCCACATTGAACCAAGAAATTCCCCACCTTCCTGTTTAACCTCTTCCACGTCTTGTTAACTCTCCCCGGGATACGCGCACCCCTCCAAACCAACCTGCATATTATCTCGGACCAAACTAATTGCACCCCTGGCCAAAACGTTAACATACGCGCCAAATCTTGCTTAATCTGCTGGAATAAATCAATCGATCGCAATTTTGCCACATCATTACCCCCAACATGAATAATGATGATGTCCGGTGCCCTCCTTCCCCTGGCCCTAGAAATTAGCAGCGGAAAAAAACGTCCCCACCGCATCTCTCTCATCCCCCACCACGTTACCTCCACCTGCTCCATACTCAAACCTAAATTCTTTCCGTAGGGGCGCGAATTCGCCCTCTTCCCAGCCCAGTGTACCATTGAGTCCCCCACGATCCAAATTACCACGGAATCTGAGGAGGCAAAGAAATGGTGGGAAAAAAGAAAACAAACAGCAGGGTGTCTACTCTAGTGCAACATCCTTCCCTACCAAATCCGGCCTGATGTATGTCCGGTAACTGTCTGACTTCCAGCACCCAATCCTCCGTATCCTTGCTACCGCGAGCCCTACGCGTGCTGCCTCCGTCGCTGCCCCAATGCGAAAAGAATGCGTTCCATACTGCCCCTTGTTGATTTCTCCTAGGCTACTCGCGCACATCCCAGCTCTTTTGCCCAGCACCCCACTAATCTGTACGGTACTATTCCCCGGCGGCGATGTGAACTGCCTGTCGGGACCCGACTGATGCAGAAGCTGGCGCCGCTTGTGCCCGTGTCCCGCACTGTTTTCTGAGAGAGCTCGAGAGGGCTTCACCCCAAACTTCTCTTTGTTTGTCCCCGGCGGCGATGATAACCGCCTGTCGGGACCCTGCCAACATGTTTGCGTCCAGCCCTGTGAATTGAATGGGCCAACTGAAGGTGATGCTGCTTCTGGTGTGGGTGTACCCATGCGCTCAACCAAAATGCCCCCTATAAGGTTGCCTCATATCTGTCGTGGGTGCCTCCCTACACACCCCTAAACTTTGCTGTGCCCATGCTGCTTGTGCGGGTTCCTGAGACCGGACCCCTGGTGTACCTTCCCCACCCCTTGTCGGGCCTCCCCCTTGATACTCCCGTGTTAACCGACTGCCCTGTTGATACTAGTGTCGTTCGTGAAAACAGTGCCAGACGTATGCTCATCGTCCCTGCTTCCCAAATCTGTCTCACCCGGCATTGCAACCTGAAAAAAGTTGTGATAAACCCTGACCTGTGGGGGTAGCACCTCACTCTCACGCTTGCCATTCTTTGCTGCTTACCCTTGCCTTTTCCCAGCTCTGGCGCTCCTGCCATTTCCATCCCATCTGGGCTTCCATACTGTGGCCGAAACCCCCATCGCATTCCATGACCTTCAATACCTGTGCGTTTCCCTGCTCCCTTTCCCAGCTCTGCAGCTAACTATAACTACTGGTTCGTCCAACCTTGCAAATTGTGGCCGAAACCCCGTCGCCCCACCTACAGACTATGTCCTTAAATACCTGTACGCTGCTTTGCTCCCTTTTCCCAGCTCAGAAGCTACCTGCAACTTCCAGCCCAACTGCCCTTGCAGACTGTGGCCGGCCCCTTATCGACCCCGACAGACGATGGTCTTAGCCACCCACACGTGGACCTACTCCCTTGCAATGCTAATAAACATTGTGTTTCGTGAAGCGTGACTCCTTCTACGTTTCAAGCGTGTTTACCGCTTTCAGGGCTCCACCCTGTGATTTTTTTTTTTTTATATATACGCCCAACCTTCTATTAGAAAGTCTCTCCCGGCGTCTGTTTCCGGCCAGGCCGAGTACAACGCCCGTTGCCGTCCGCCGTCGTGCTTCTGCCGGGGAAACGTGTCCCGCACCTGTTTTGCTGAGGAATCGTGTCCCGCATCTGTGTGTTTTTTTTTTTTATAGGTTTGGGACCCATGTCCCACCCCTGTTTTTCCCAGGGACCCATATCCCACACCTGTTTTTGTGGGGGACCCATGTCCCGCACCGGTTTTTTCCAGGGACCCATGTCCCGCACCTGTTTTTTCCAGGGACCCATGTCCCGCACCTGTTTTACCCAGGGACACATGTCCCACCCCTGTTTTTCCCAGGGACCCATATCCCACACCTGTTTTTGTGGGGGACCCATGTCCCGCACCGGTTTTTTCCAGGGACCCATGTCCCGCACCTGTTTTTTCCAGGGACCCATGTCCCGCACCTGTTTTACCCAGGGACCCATGTCCCACCCCTGTTTTTCCCAGGGACCCATATCCCACACCTGTTTTTGTGGGGGACCCATGTCCCAAAATGAACGATCGCTGTACCAACACAGATTCTCCTGACCCATTCCACTCTGGCTCAAGTGAGCAAACACTTTTCCAAAACAGGTTTTCCTAGACCCCGTTCAATTTGGCTTTCCCCAGACACTCCCCGGTAAATCCCAAGCTAAGAATTTACCTTGAAACCAGTGTGGCTTGCACCAACTCCTGTGCAATGTTCCTAGATTTTGATACTGTCAATCATGTTGATCTGTTATCCTGCTTAACCAGCTCCAGTGCGCTGGAATAAGGAAACCTGCTTTCATTCCTATCCCGTTGGACCCCCATGGATCCATCAATCTCTGGCTCAAACCCCTTGGTCAACACCTGTGAACTGCAATGCCCAACTCTAGACCCCCATTCCTACTCCATGATCGATACTCTTCAACAAACTTGAATGCCACTATACAATCTTATGAACGCACATAGCTTCTCCGACCGTGACCACATACGGAGCTCTAACCTTGAGACTTGAAAATTGTCTCTTAAATCTGCTTGTTTTCTAAAACCTTGACAAAACTTTAACCAATATACTTGGGCCCAAGGCTAAAAATTTATTTTTATTTCTTTCAATTTTTATTTACTATTGCTAAACCAATAGCTTCCATAACCACCTCTACTCTGTCTCTCTGTCTGCAAGCCATAACCCGAGACCTGGAAGTTTCAGAGTTATCCCAAGCTTCAAAAGTTGGGACAAAACCACAGCCTCAAATGACAGGCCAAAATCTCTTCTCCCAACACTATCCGAAGTCATGGAAATTGTTTCGCTCCCAAATTAAATAAAAACCATACCAAACCAAATATTTTTTATTTATTTTTTAGCCGTTACAATCTGGCTTCAACCCCAAACCCTCCTTGGTAACCCCCCTGCTACAAATTTGTAAAGAACTAAAGTGTGGTGTGGAAAGATGACAACTCAGTAGTGCTATGTCCCTAGATTTCACAAGGCTTTTGAACATGTTGATCATGTCATCTTGCCCAATCAACTCCATAGTTCTGCGATAGAGAAGCATGCTTAAAAGCTGGTTTCATTTCTACCTATCAGGTATATCCCAGCATGTATCCATCACAGACTCTATGTCCAACCCCTTGGATATGACCTGTGGTGTCCCGCAAGACCTTTCTGAGGCCCCTACTCTTCTAACTGATCATCAATGATATTCCTAAAGCTTATAAGAGAGCTTCAATACCTTTGTATGCAGCTGGCCCCATCTTATGCGCACACAGCCATAGCCTCTCTGATCTCGATCATCTATTTCCATCTGACTTTGAGACTTGAAAATTTGGATTTCCCACAACAAGCTGTTTTTCAAACACTAACAAGTCGGTAACAAATGCTGTTTGGGACCAAATCTGAATTCCAAAGCTTCCACTGCCTGAGCAGACACCGATCACTCCTTGACACACTATGTTACTCCTGACACATGTTTCCAATACTTGGGCATCTAGTTTGACTCCCCTCTAAGATTCGTGATGCACAATGGTACCCTGCCATCCAAAACCTCTGCCAAACTAGGTATACTTAACCGGAACAAAACCTCCATACATCTGCTGATCCGCAATCGTATCATGCAGCAAATGCTAATACCAAATTATCGCCTGTGGGGATATAGTATCCGGCTCACTGTAGGCCATGTGGCGTGTGAGGGGTGGCCAAATGGTGTGCATGTTTTGTGTACATATCTGAATCCCAATGCAGTAATAGCTGCATTAGTTAATGTCATATTCCATTCTTAAATCACCTATAACTATCCCAACTAAATATAATTATAAATCTAATCCCAGTAATATTCTGCGTTAGGCTCAAACATTGCATAGTCCTACACAATTCTTGCGACACTCAAAAGAAACTTGCACCGCTCAACCAGCTTAAGGTAAAGATAACACCCATGGCCCATGAACCCCTTGGTGCCCCCAATGAGGCAGCCCTCGGCCATGCGGGGCCCCTCGTGGCGCCTGCGGGGCACGACCCAATTGTTCAGATTTCCCATGCCGCTAGATGCATGGCCTGGCGCACTGTACACATCCCACGCCACATGTTGCACCACCTGCCAAACTGTACAAATATCCCATGCCAAATGGAGCAAAAACTTGCCACATTGTACCAAACTCCCCTGCCATATGGCGCAAAACAGGCCCCATTGTACCATTAAAAACCCCTGCCCCATGGCTCCAAACATACCGCACCGAATTAAAACCCACAAGCGCAACGTTTAAGCAGCGACTACATGCGCTGCCCCAATAAGGTATGGCTACCTGCAGAATATCTGCCTCGCCCCCGTAAACCATGGAGCACCTGGTGAAATTGTAAAGAATGCCCAACTTGTGTGGCCCCTTACGTACCTTATCCCCCAAATGCACTCCTTCCAGCATTATATGTGTACACTGTACTACACTGTAATACATGGTGTAACTTGAACCACCAAATGTAAATAACATATACTCATACACATGCCCACATATACATATATATGTATGTATGTGTGTGTCATTTCCCAGAACCCCTTGCTGCTGTGGGACACTGTAAGCTGGGTGATAATGGTGAAAGGCAGGGTTGCAGACCTGCCTAAGACATGTCAATGTGCTCACAAGTGATCTTTTTATTTGAGGTATATAGCTGTATACACACACCCACCTTCTTTTTTTTTTTTTTTTTTTTTTTTTTTAAACCTTTATCCCACGCAATAAATGTAACACTCAAAAACCAGCACCTATTGCTGTTTTTTTTTTTTTTTTTATGAGGCAATTGGCCCATACTCCCGAGGAGGCGGAGCTACGCATGAACCCCACGCACCTGCCTCCTGTGCTCCTCCCACAAACTTTCTCCTCCTGTCACCAGCCACTGCAGGGCAGACTAAAGCTTTGTTAATTCCCCCTCCCAGGAACCACATATAGATCCCAGAAGAGAGGCGCGACCTACAGGGGGCGGCGCGAAGCGGGATTCCCGTACTCGCCCAACTCCCCTGCCACTGACACTCTCCCCCTGGTGCGCCCCTCCCCCCCCACCGTAGGAGCAGCGCCACATGGGAGACCGTGCGCCCGCCTACACTGCCGGCCAGACGCCTGACATTTATTTCCCTGGGGCAGCCGCGACCTGTAGGGGCGGCGCCACGTGAGAAACCGTGCGCCCGCCTCCACTGCCAGCCAGACACCTGACCTCCCCCTGTCACTTTCGCCACACTGCAGACCCGAGCGCGCCTGCCCCCGTTGCCTGTCGATTCCTCTGAGCGGCTGTAGGAGGTAGCGCTACACGAGAGACCCGCGTACCCGCCTCCATGACCGACCCGACCACCGGGGGCTGCGTCCCTCCCCCCTGGGGGAAAACACAAAGGAGTCCCTCTCCTCACCGTGTCCCCCTCGCCCGCCGCCGCTAACTCAAACAGCAGCGGGAGGCGGCGCCACACGGAAGACCCAAGCGCTCGCCTCCCTTGTCTGCCAATTCTCCCGACATTCTCCCCCCGGCTTCGCCTCCTGCAGCAACTTGCATGAGGACGTGTGGCGGCTCGCAACTAGCCCTCCCCTCCCCGTGACGACGTCAACCGCGCGTGCCAAACAAGACAACGGGACTCCGGGTAAGGGACCCACCGCGCCGAATGGGAGCCAATTAATATTCAAACAGAGAACCCTTGTCTGGGCGGGCAGAGACGCCGCGCAGAAACCACTCGCCCCCACAGAGTCCCGGCACCTCACCTGCTCCTGCCCCCCACAGATCGCTCCATGCTGCACTCGGTCAGGCCGCAGATGGAGGAAAGGGACGGCCCGGCCAGGCCAGACCAATCTCCCCTCCTCCCCACAATCCCTCTCCACCTGAATCCTGCCTCCCCCCTCGCCGCTAACTAAAACAATGCGGCAACACAGAGGGGGGGGGAGTGCCCAGGAAGTGATCCCACCTTTAAGATTCAGGAGAGGAAAATATAAGTAAAACATCCAACACTGAGGAGGAGGAGGAAGAGAGGTCTAAACTGCTCCAACGCCAAGGAACAAGTGACAGTTGCTTGTTTCTTGGCTCTAATTTGAAACCCAACCGCCCCAACTGACTCCCCGATCGCGCTCGCGACCACCAGACCAGATGGGGGGGGGGGGGGAGCCCCCCCCCCGGTCAATTGCTGTTGCCACCCATACGGGCTAGGCCAGCTATATAACGTGAAAACCCTGCGTTAGATATAACAGAGGTCTGGGGATATGTGTTGTTAAAGGGAACACCTCTGTTGCACATCATTAGCACTGACGCCCGTAATAGTAACGCAAGGGCTCGTTATGGCGACAAACAGCACTTAACACTCCGTTAGTGAGCTTTGAAGATACCCGTTAGCACTTAACGATGCGGTAACTTAAGTTATTGGCTGTTAAGTCTATAACGGAGCTTTGTGGATCTGGTCCTTAATGTTTTTAAAGCCAAAATATTAGTCCAAGAGCGAAACATCTTTTCCTTGGTTATGACTGTCCTTGTTTTTGTAGGATTATTTTGTGTAGGGTGTACAATAAAGCTAGGTTTTACCTTTATTCATTCTACTTTGAAGATTATAAAACTAAGACATATTATATACAGATTTAACTAAATACTAAGGCAGTGTTACATTGTTTTAAAGATAACAATGATGGTACCAAGGGAGAACACAGAACATTTGTTCCTGGAATAACTGGCTCCAACCAGCCTGCTTTTCCTTGGCAATTTATTTAAGTACATGCCCATGCCAAGCTTCAGATTTAATTTTTTATATTTCCCTAAAGACATGTTCCAACCCTGTTTCCATGAAGTCACATTATTTGAATTGAAACTCAGTATTTGAAACACTACATTATTTCTCTTTAAAAAACATATATATTATTATGTTAAAGCAGTAACATATTTTTGAACCTTATGTAATGATATTGTTCACCGTGCATGTGTACATTTTTAAATGTAGTTATGACTTTGCTTTTGGAAGCCTGAACATAATTCATACACTAGCTCATGCACACCCCTCTTATTTTTGTGCTGTCGCATCCTGCTGTACACTCATAGTCCTTATCTGTTCAATGATAAGTGAATTGTCTGATGCTCACAATCAAATAAACAGCAGCAAAATTAACCTGTTTAAGAACAACTGGTTAATTCCCATGAATGTGACTAAATTACATTGCATTAGGATGGATCCCTTACAGTTTTTCTATTAAATTAGAAGGGAAGTGATGGAAGATGGTGACTCAAACCCAATCCTCTAAATAAAGTCCTATCCTACAACTGTATAAAGCACCACCATAGAACTGTGTAAACCCCCTCTGATGCGTTTTGTGTTTTTTTTTGGCAATACTGCCCTTTCGCAAAGGATTCTTTAAGATATCACTATTTTGCTGTGAAATGCAACAGAATAAGGAGTGGGTCTTTACATTTGTATAATGGTGCTTTATTTTCTTGGTTGCAGCCACCTTCTTCGATTTCACTGTTCTCTTTGATGCAAAAGAAGCGTCTAATAAAGACAACACACTTCGTCCTTTTCAGCCATTGCTGATTTGAATAACTACTCCCAATGGTTTTATGGGTGAAAGTAGATATGGGGAACTCATTAAAAGCAAGTTCTGTCATGTAAGTAAATGTAAAGGATATGCTATCAGCCCTCACTGGCACTATTGATGACCATGGTGCTCAGGATTAATATTTGAGCCCAAGGTTAATCATTTATGAAACCACTAAATCTGTATGTTCCATTTAAATTAAACAAGATGCTTTAACAAAATAAAAAAAATTACAACCAATTTAAGGAACAGGCAGAGGATTTGATCAAACAGAAAAAAAAGGAATTACTAATGAGATGGAGGAAGTCCTTGATAAAGCATCACAGTGGACGTGAAATGCGTGGGAGGAGGGTTTTTTGTTTTGTCCTGTTCCTTTTTTTTTGTAGTTCAATAAATTGCTCTTATTTTTCTATGCTGGTGAGTTTCCACATTTATCCTTTGGAGCGGTAGTCCTATTGATCCACTCACTCCCTCTGTTCATTTCGATTGACCGTACGCAATCGGGGGACACGGAGGTGAGTCTGTGCAGTGATTGGACACTCAGACTCACAAACAGCAGGAGCAGAAGGACGGTGCTTCCTAGTGAGTAATGTTACTCCACACCGGACAAATTGGAGACATGGGGTCAGGACTAGAGCAGTAAACGGAGGTACATGGTATAGTGGGGCTCCACTCTATCCACACAGGTACCCTATCTGCTCTCATTTGTTCTCATTATACCCCTCAATGTGTCTCCCTCTATCCCCTACTCCTTGAATTAACACCTCCACAACCCGTGGGGAGCTCCACCATATACGCATTCAATATCCAATATCTATATTTTTTTCTGCTTTCCTAGAGCTCATATTTGTTTTTTTCTTTTACTACTAATAAGATGGAGCCTATCCAGATTTCTCTTGAGCCTCGTTGCGCACACCTTGCAGACAGAGGCACCAGAAGGGGAAACATTGGAAGATTTACAAAGTACTTATGCCTCAAATAAAAATGTTGGCGTCTTTGGAACATTACTGCGCTCTTGGAAAGTTTCTCGTTAAACATAACATTGTGAAAAGTACTACAGTACTTTGTAACGTGTACTTTTTAATCATTTGATCTGCATACGTTTTAGCAGTTTTTTTTTAATTTCTAGGCTAAGAACACATAGCACAATGAGAGACAATCTAACCATTTTATAAAAGGAAATGATATCCCTTAAACAAACACAGACACTGCTAAAGTGTAAACCATGAACTCAAATTGAAAAATGTACTTGCAGATATACAGTAACCCTCATCACAATTAATCTTTTGCTTAAGAAATTGTATTTATTTATAACAACATTTATATAGCCCCCCCAGAGCGCTGTTGATTAGTTAATAAAACAAAGGTGTGGTAACATATAGATTAATCTATAATGTAATTGTAAAAATGTCTTTGGAGGGCCGGGTGGGAACGTTATGGTCAGGCTATAGGTTGGATGCATTGATAGCTTGCTTGGTTGATGGACAAGGGTCAGGCCTCTGGATTTGGTCTTGTTGGTGGCATGGTGATTGGACTGACAGTGGGAACAGTGGAGGCAATTGGATCAGTGAGGTGGGCGACATGGGGCTTTGGAAAGACGTTTAGGAAGGGTGAGGTTAGGGGAGATCATGGGCGTTGGGTTGGGTGAGGGAGGGGATGGGATAGAAGGTTAACGGGGGATCATAGAATGTGATGGAGAAGAGATGAGTTTTGAGTTGGCTTCTGAAGATAATTAGGGATGGGGCAGATTGGATGTGGTGGGGGAGCTTGTTCCAGTGGAGGAGGGCAAGTAATGTAAATAATCAGATGTACTATGTGCCATAAGAATTGATGGCAAATACAGAAACATTAACTTCCTGATTTTTGCCCCTCTTTAGACCATCCTGTGTTTGTTCTACAAATTGTTTCTTTTATTGTATTTGCCTCTACTATGTTTCCTACTCTAGGTAAGGTTCATCATGCATTCTTTTAGCATTAACCATTAGCATTTTGTTTCTCTGGAAATGCTTCACTCCTATATCTCACTTATACCCTTGAGGCATTTGAAAGCTAAACTTTTACCCTCCTGTTTATTCGAGAGTAGTTATGAAGAACATTTTATGCTAGTTCTTTCGTTGTATAAGTTTGATGCTAAATATGAGAACAGTGAGTCGGCTTTACTTCCTAATACAGTAATTGGAATTTTGTATCTTCAGCTGGCAATAATGGAACATATCAATATGTTTACTTCTCCTGTTATTGATTTAAAGTAAAAGTTATTTTGAGTCAATATGATTTTTACATTTTTTATTTTGATTGCGTATGATAAAATAAAGACAGATTTATAACCGAACATACCTGGGGTATCTTTACTAAGCAGTGCTACTCCATAAAACTCAGTCCAGTGCCAGATGGCACCTTTTGACTTATTTGAGTGAATGAGGCATAAGGTGTCTCGGAAAGTGTCTTCTAGCTTTGTAAATATGGCCCACTCCTATATCTCCTCCAAGATCATGTACAATCGTTGGTTCATTTTTTTTGTCTACTTACTGTAGTGCCAACGATTATTCTAAAACAAACCTGGAGCAATCTCCAAAAAGACCCAGGTACATGCTGGGTACATGCTGCAACATTTCACACATTTCTGCAGACAGAGTAATGGCCCATCGGATTAACAGCGGGGATCCTTGGCAGTCCCATTCAAACTGAATGGGACTGCCAGGAACCCCTGCTGTGTTAATCCGGTGGGCCATTAGCCTCTGCAGAAATGTCACTGAAATTTTCCCAGCATGTACCTAGCTAGTTTAAGGCAAGTGTTAGAATACTCGTTGGCTCGTCTGTATTTGTTTATATATTGATGATTATATTTCTGCATGTATATATGTATGTATTTATTTACTTAGTTTATATATTTAGTTAAGGAGACCACCTTGATTCACTGGGTGGTCTTTACATCTTCTTAAAGTATATGGTGGCCTATGCTATACAGGTAACCAGTGACAGTATAATGCGGTGTCCATGATATCAGCCTTTCCTCAATGGCGTTTTGCTAAAACCTGAAGTAATCTGATGACTGAGTCTATACTTTCAAACAATTGATGATTGTTTTTGTTATATTCTTCTTTTATATATTTCTACTTTTACATGAATTTGCGACATAACAGGTGGCACTGTGGGATGTATCAGTTGGTGCTGAGCGATTAACATTTGGTAATGGATAAAAGTGTATTACCCATTCTTGGAAATGGACGCACTGCTAAAGCTTTGAAAAAATGACTAGGAACGTTTAGAAGATAAAATGGGCGACGCCTGTATCCAGCTCTCAATGCCGTGGAGACACGAGAGACCTGTTTTTAAATTAGGAACCTTTTTTGGGTACTTGTAGGAAATTCCTTATTTCAACATTTGCCTCGAGTTTGTTTTGCATAAATATCAGATTTAGTTTCTTTAAGTTTTATTTGGAATCAATAAACATGTATACATAGTTACATCGTAACATAGTAGATGATGTTTAAAAAAGACCTGTGCTAAACTAAGAGGACCCGTTTATTGAGCGGCTTATATATTCATGTCCTAAGCTGATGTGGCTGTTTGAGCATAGGCACTGACTGTCCTTGCTGTGGTTGACTTCAGTCCTTCACAGTACCATTTATCTATGGTATTGTTTGGCGGGTGTTCAGACCAACCCTATCACACCTGGCCTCACACACTATAGCCTATTATAGTTAGGCTTTAGTTCGTACTACTACACCCTAGGGTTTGTAGCATACTCCACCCATCCCCGTGAGACCCTCTTGTCAAGGGATCACGAGTGAGCTCATTCCTTATAGGGGACACTACACCTTGAGGCCATTAGGTAGGACCTACAGAGTTATTATCATCAGTTCAGCATCACACTGATAGCCTCTGATCTACTACACGAGGGTGGCATATTTGCACCACCCACCTTTGGTATCCGGTTGGCTTCTTTTATTATTTCGCTTTCATAGTTTTGGCTCTCCGTTTGAGTCTCATTTACACTTTGGACTCTTTAGCGTTCTATTTTATTTGAGTATCGCTCCCAATAAAGTGTTTTCATTCACTCATTCCACTGCTCACCTTCATGACACTTATTGCTCACTATGTGTGATCTATACCTGTGATCATTACAGTGATAGAGTGCTCTCCGTTTGGGGTCCTTTTTCTTTGTGTTTCATTTATATTCGTTATCAGTGCTGAACCTTTGGGATAAGATCATTTTTGTAATGTATGCTAATGATGAAAGTACTGTGCTCCAGCTTTGCCTTCCTTGCGTCAGAAAACAATACAGAGAGTGTCTGGGGAGAAATTGGAAGAACTGGTAGGAGGGGGTGAGCATCATACACATACAACACATACAGTATATAATATGTATTATTACTTGCATCTCTTGCTATCACTTTAAATTCTTTATTAAACATAGGGATACATTTACTAAGACTGCTGCTTCAAGACATCAAGTGCGATATTTACTAAGAGGTATTAAGCCGTGCTGCTTTAGAAGTCGCCTTACTGATTTAGAAGTCACTTTACAGCTCCACAAGACAAATTACCCCTTCAAAAGTCACCTTACTCCTCCACAAGACACTTTACACCTCCACAAGACTCCTTACACCTCCACAAGACTCCTTACACCTCCACAAGACACCTTATACTTTCATAAGACATTTGACATCTTCAAAAGATACCTTACACCTCCACAAGACGCGTTACACCTCCACAAGACGCGTTACACCTCCACAAGACGCCTTACACCTCCACAAGACACCTTACACCTCCACAAGACACCGTACACCTCCACAAGACATCTTACATCTCCACAAGACACCGTACACCTCCACAAGACGCCTTACACCTCCACAAGACACCTTACACCTCCACAAGACACCGTACACCTCCACAAGACGCCTTACACCTCCACAAGACGCCGTACACCTCCACAAGACACCGTACACCTCCACAAGACACCGTACACCTCCACAAGACATCTTACATCTCCACTAGACACCTTCCACTTCCACAAGACACCTCATAGTCCATTCAACGGAAGAGGCTGCATGGTGTGATTGCACTGCCCAGTAAATATGGTCCACACTGCATATTTGTAAATTATTATTTGTATTTATATAAAAGCCGCATACATTGTCAAAAGGAACTAAAATCCATTCAATTTTTTTTTTTAATATACTCTTTGCGCTTTGAGGTTTTTAACCCTTTAAAGTAAGTGCAGTCCTAGACTGAATGAGTATTTAGCAATGTATGTTTTTAGATGGATGGCACCTTCTGTCTACAATGTTCCCATTAAATGTTGATGAACAAGTTTCTAACACTCTAGGCAGGCATTTAAAATGTAAATCCCTGCCCTCTTTACAGTCAGTCATGTTCCCTATGTATTTTACTGTAAAATAGCATGAACACTTAAGGAACAGTTGCTGTTTTTTGTTCAGTAAAACGTCTTTCTTTTTAAAATCATTTTAAAGGGAAACTGTTGTTGAGAGAGACACAACATTTGATGGAATGAATGATTTTCATATGTTCTGCCCATTATTTTATATGTTGCCTTTTCACACTTTCACAGGTGGAAAGTTTGGAAAAGACACAGGACGATCATTATGTGGGAGTGAAGGACGTAGAAAAGAATTTGAAAGAAGCTGAAGAAAAAGCCAAAGAGCAAGAAAACCAGGTATTATTCTGAATGCTGCTGCAGTGTTCATGTTATTCCTGTGGTCACAGTGTGGTGTAGTGTAATAGGCAGAAGCGGACACAGCAGTCCGCACTGATTGTCGTATTTTTTAACATTTAAAATTTTTTTACTTTAAGAGATATTTTCTTGCCCCGTTCAATGCTGTTTTTATTGATGTTCTGTTCAGGAGATATAGATGGTTTAAATATTAAGTGTCCGGAAAGTTAAAATTAAACTCTCCCCAGAGCCCAGTGCAGTCGGAAGATTACCAGGGTAAACTCAGAAACTAGAAATGAAAAAAAAATCAGGATTAGCCCATAAAAAACCCCTGGAAAACAAAAACGGCAGGACATGCTCGGAAGACAAAATACTCTCATTATAGGAGTTAAACTCATTTAGGCTTCTGGAGGGGATTGCTGCTGCAATAATGTTTCCCCTACAATCTATTCTAAACGCTGCTGCCAGAATCACTCTACTCTTTCCTAGATCTGTCTCAGCATCTCCCCTCCTGAAATCCCTCTCCTGGCTTCCGATCAAATCCCGCATCTCACACTCCATTCTTTTCCTCACTTTTAAAGCTTTACACTCTTCTGCCCCTCCTTACATCTCAGCCCTAATTTCTCCTTATGCACCATCCCGACTCTTGCGTTCTTCTCAAGGATGTCTTCTTTCTACCCCCTTTGTATCTAAAGCCCTCTCCCGCCTTAAACCTTTTTCACTGACTGCCCCACACTTCTGGAATGCCCTTCCTCTCAATACCCGACTAGCACCCTCTCTATCCACCTTTAAGACCCAACTTAAGACACACTTGTTTAAAGAAGCATATGAATAGCACTGTGGATATTTTGAACACATGATACATAAAGCTTGGCATCCTGCAGACGCACTTACCAGAACTCCCTCCTACTGTCTCTGTACGTTCTACCTACCTACCAATTAGACTGTAAGCTCCTCGGGGCAGGGACTCCTCTTCCTTAATGTTACTTTTATGTCTGAAGCACTTATTCCCATGATCTGTTATTTATATTATCTGTTATTTATTTGATTACCACATGTATTACTACTGTGAAGCGCTATGTACATTAATGGCGCTATATAAATAAAGACATACAATACAATAATGTTCTGCAACAGATTTTCAAATCCCCTCTTTTCTGCCTCTGTGTTATATTTATTTCTTCTCATTGTCATGCACTTTGCATCCATTCAGCTCTGTTCCCCTGGATAGATTTGATCTGTTGTTTACCGCTGCCTTTATCTTTTTGGACTGTGGTTCAGTTGTCCTTATTGCCTCTCATATCTACTCATCACCTAATATCCTATCTCTTGAGCTTTTCTGGCAGTCCTGATGAAGATATACGGTGCCCTCATTTTCATCCTTCTGTTTTTTTTTATTATTATTATCCCGCTGAGCAGTCTCTTTTTGGATCAGCAGCCAAAAAACTAGATTAATATCACCATTGCTTGAAGCCTGATTTCAATGCTGACAGCACCAAGGAAGGAGTGGGAGAGTGAGGTGAAGAAACGACCTAATGGAGTGACTGGTGCCAAGGTTAGTTGGTCAAGTGTTTGGGCAATTGTGCAATATATGTACAGCTCTGCATACGAATTCAGCACCACGAAAATATATAATGGAAATATTACTGTATGCTCATTTGCATGTCTTAGACAGGTTTGCAGCCCCGCCTTCCACCATTATCACCCAGCACACAGTGCTTCCACTGCTGCAAGGGATTCTGGGAAATGACATGCAAATGAGCACAAATTGCCACGTTTTGCTTCAAAACCATATAACGTGGTCACGTACGTATAAATATATATGTTTTTATTTTAAGGAACAATGGGTAATTTATCAATTGATTTAGGCAGGTTACCTATTTTGTATACTTTTTAGTGACATCTATATTTTAAACAGACCAGCTTCTTATATTTCTGGATGGAAGATGAAACGATGGTTTAACAGTTGCTCGGTTAAGGTCATGGACCGTAGTTACTAAACTATGGTACAAATCACAATATCCAGAGCAGTTTAACCATATAAAGTATGGTGCTTTGTAAAATGCCAAACCAGCAGCCTTACTGAAGTGGATACACGCAAAGTCATTTTACAATGGCAGTTCTGTCTCATTTCAAAGTCATTATCTCGTCATACCACCGACAAACTGCCTCCTCTGAATAATATGCTGTATTTCTTTTATAAACCTAAAAGAAAAAGCATTCTAATGGGTTTGATGATTCAGACTGAAGACTTTTAACTGAAACAATGTACAAGTATACAGATGTAGCAAAGGTTATTTGTCCCACTGCTGGGCTTTTTTATAGTGGTATATTGTGTAATATTGTGCGGTATCACTGCCATTGAATCCAATGGGTGATCTGTGTTATAACGTGATATGTTGTGTTATCAGCGGGAGTATATATATTATTATATTGTTAACTATACTTTATTTCTTGACAAACTAAAGTAATAATTGTGAAATTATGTTAGGTTTACTGAATTTAACATAAAGAATTATATGTTGGATAGTTTTTTTTTTTTCATGAATTGCTAATAGATTTTTTTGTTGTAAGATTAGAAAAAAAGATACAGTATCGATTGAGCATATACATTTATAGACATGGGCACCTTAAATACCTTTACCCACAGTGGAGTATACCCCCCATTGTCATAATAAATAGGAGGAAGGATGGGGAAAGGGGGCATGTATAGGAGAGCTTCAAATTAAAATGTTAACAATTAGAACTTAATGATTATTGTGTCTATTAATAATACATATAACGTATACATACAATTGTGTGCTTTGTTCAATATATCCACCAGTCTCCTGTATTTCATGCTCAGTGGTGCACAGCCTTTTTTTTTTATAGCCGCGAACCTTAAATTTAAATGTCCATTACGTGAGACCCCCCCACCTGTGGCCTTGAAAACATTGGAGGATTAACTCTGCAGGGGTTCCTACTTCTAAATGGGACCACACAGCATAAATCTTCTGACTGAAACTACAGAAACTAACTTGCACTACAGCAACAGCCTCTCTCCATGTCTCTCTCTGTGTGTCTCTCCGCGTCTCTCTCTCTCCGTGCCTCTCTCTGTCTCTCTCCGCGTCTCTCACTCTCTGTGCGTCTCTCCCCATGTCTCTCTCTCTCCGCGTCACGTGTCTATGTCTCCGCGTGTCTGTCTATCTCCATGTCTCTCACTGCGTTTCTCTCTCTCCGTGTCTCTCTCCGTATCTCTCTCTGTCCGTGCCTCTCTCCCTCCATGTCTCTCTCTCTGTCACCGCAGCAGTCTCTCTGGCTCTGTTCAGGCAGCTTGGATGTCCGAATATGGATATGCCCATATTAAGGCACCTACAACGTCAACCAGACTGACTGAACAGAGCCGGAGAGACTACATGCTGCTGCTTCTGCTTGGGAGACGGGGACACGGAGGGCGACGGGGACACGGAGGGCGCCGGGGAGATGGAGGGCGACGGGGACACGGAGGGAGAGAAGGACACAATGGGAGACAGGCGGCTGCTGCTGCTGCTGCTGCTGCTACAGTAGTGCAAGTTATTTTCTTAGGTTTGGCCAGAAGATTAGTACAGCGGGTCCTTTGGCCACCCCCATACATTTGCCAACAACCCGCAAGAGGGTTGCGACCTATGGGTTGCTCACCACTGCTCTAGACATATCCAGTAGATCACATCATTAGGCTGTAAAAGATTTTTCTAAGGCCCTATATTTGTGGCAGGTTGCAGTCAATCTGGTTGGTACAAGTTGGTAAATGTAGCCTGAATATATAGTCTAGTTTACTGAGTACATTATTATTATTATAGAAAAACGGCTTAATTTGCAGCACTAATTATGAGGCATTTTGTCATTTAAAAATGTTGATCCCTTTAGTCAAAGTACACCTAAATAAATGGGAGATGCAAATAAATAAATAAACACCCCCTGCATGCTCTGTGCTAGATCCACCCAGCTCTGTTAAATGAGGGCTCATAACGTGACGTTACCTGAAACAGGAACGGATGTTGTTTTCCCTGAGTTTAATAATGTGTACTCATTAGCATTGGCGTAATGCTTTGTTAAATGACGTTAACCTACAAACAGCCTTGCATTAACGTTAACAGCGGTTAGTGGTAATTGTATGCAAATCAGACATGTATTCTAACAGCGCATGTCCACAAAGGTCCGTTAAGGTCAACGAAGGGACTTCACTAACGTAATGTGAAGTCATACCTAAACCTGGCAAGAGGGGGGAGAGGGAGAGGGGAAGGGAGAGGGAGAGGGGAAGGGAGGGTGAGAGGGGAAGGGAGAGGGAGAGATGGAGGGAAGAAGAGGGAGTGGGGGAGAGAGAACCAAAACATTCCTCAATACAAATCTCTTGTGTATATCATTATAACTAATGGCCATTATAGTTAACGCAAAACTGTTTCTGGGAGAAAACAAGACTTAATGTTACACTTTTGGCCATTGACGATGCACATTAAGCTATAACGTGACGGTAACATCGGTTAACATCACGCGCACCTTGTGGCTCTTGTCCTTTAGAAAGAAAACGTAGATTAAGCACAGAGGAACCACGCAGTGTTACATTTAACCACTTGGGGTCACTGTTTTGCCATGCACTCTTTTAACAGCATTAAACTTCACAGAACTAAAATAATATTGAAGAAATACAAATGCATGGGGTACGTCCATGGGGTATACAGCTACTTTGTACATATTCACAAAATTGGGAACCATTACTTTTTTATGTACATGTCGCATTACAATGAAAATATATCTTCATAAAGGTACACGTCAATAAAAATGTATTCATTAGCTTTGGCAATGCACTGTGATATACCAGTTTTTTTGTTCACAACTCTTATAAAGAACACTACTCAGTCATTAACAGTGACGGTCAGCAAAGATGGTTTTTAAATTAACATCTGCTTAATATTTTTCAATCCGTACACTTGATGAAGAAACCTATGGGGGTTAGACTATAATTTCATCTGTGAAGAACTGTAATGTTGGTCCCCTAATAGGGAACCACAACCTACATTTCTCCAGGACCTACTGTAGTGCCGACGATTATTCTAAAACAAACCTGGGGCAATCTCCAAAAAGACCCAGGTACATGCTGGGTACATGCTGGGTACATGCTGCAACATTTCACACATTTCTGCAGACAGACTAATGGCTCATCGGATTAACAGCGGGGGTCCCTAGCAGTCCCATTCAAACTGAATGGGACTGCCAGGAACCCCTGCTGTGTTAATCCGGTGGGCCATTAGCCTCTGCAGAAATGTCACTGAAAGGTACCCAGCATGTAGCTAGCATGTACCCAGCATGTACCTGGCTAGTTTAAGGCAAGTTTTAGAATACTCATTGGCTTGTCTTTATATGGCTACTAGACCTGTGAACATGAATCATGGAAACACAGTCACAGTCCTCTCTTTCAGATTGACTTCTCTGGAGCTGTGTTATACTTGCCACATAACATGATTATTGAGTGTGTTGACATCCTGGGCGTAACTTTTTTTTTAGATATTGTTAACTAGAGTACAGTAAATATATTTAAGTACAACAGTGACTTCAATACAGAAGAACAGTATTTTTCTCACTGGGATATGCTAAAATGGTATGGTAGCAAGCATGGTATTCACCTTCTCCTGATTGCTAGGACTCACCCACTAGTGTCTTTTGATCCTTCAGAGTTTGGCTAAAGTTGTTAGCCTTTCTGCAGAAGACGGTCCAACTTGCTTCTTACTGTACTGTCTAATGAAGATTTAGATGGATATTTATTAGGGGAGAGGTTATTCAACAAGACCGGTTCCTGCACTATTCATGGGCCGTCAGATGTTAGACAAATGGGCCATTAGGTTGTAAGCTCTTCTTGGGCAGGGATTTCCTCTCCTATTGCCTAACTTTGTTGTACTTATTGTATTATACTGTAATTCCCTATACTGTATTGTCTCTTTGTAAAGCTCCGAGTACACTGTGAGAGCTATATAAAGAAAGATACACATACATACATACATTAGGTGTCTTCCATCATGGAAAGTGTCTTGTAGAATAGCACCACTTAGTAAAAATGAGCCTTAGTCCGATTATGACCTTTCACAGGATTTTGCCATCTTATCTATTCTCTCGAATTGCATGGAATAGACCAGGGGTGCGCAAACTGGAGGGCGCGGTGGTTGCAGAGGTCCCTCGCCCGTCCGCACGGCATTAAGATTAAATGCTGGGGGATCACGTGAGGCCTCTGCAACTCTATTTACCGTGATTCAGATGGCTGATGTGATGCGTCGCTCTGGTAACGTGGTGTCAAATGACACAACGGGGCCATGTGACGTCACATGTCGTCGCCATGGCAATGTGCGTGTCAAATGACGCCGGGGGGGTCACGTGATGTGATGTCACATGACCTCGCGGCGTCATTTGACGCCGACCAATGAGATAAGGGGGGTGCGAGCAGTTAAGGGAGCGTGCAGGGGGCCGCAGTTTCAAAAGTTTGCGCACCCCTGGAATAGACCATATTTTCTCACTAGGTTCATTCTTTTCTATTTCACTAACCCTTTATAGCGTGTTCTTTAGTGTTTGGGGAATGCAGGATGCTCAGACTATGTAAATATTGAAAGGAGGATGTATACCCTCACAGGTCTGCACTAGCTATTAACCTGAGATGACACAGAGGACTGAGGTGCCGACTTTCCATATTTTCTTATGGAATAGAGAGGTCATAGCACCGATCGTGCTAATGTTGACGGCACCTCCTTATTGTTCAAACCACACCACAGACAAAGCAGGAGAGCGATGCAAATAGTTTTCCCAGCAGAGTAGCTAAATTGTAAACATATTTTGTTGGAAATTACCTCAGACCCAATCATGTATAGAACAGATATGTAGGCACCTCTTTGGTGATGACTATCCCTGTCCTATTTAACAAATAGTGATGGATTCACACAGCAGCACAACTTAGCATAACACTACTGGTATGGTTGGGATCCAAACAGTTTGCATACTGTTTCTTGTTTTACGATGCTAGTAAAAACACAGTATAAACTAAATCCCGTTCTTCCCAACTGTATATATAAAGCAGTGGCACTTATCTTCTGTTGAAAGCATCATGAGCAACTGCACTAATAGGCCCACTATGAAATATGACTGTATTTAAACCTAACAATTAGAGCAGAAGCGCAGTATATTAAAGAGCATTTTCAATATTTATTAACAAATGTGTGCCGCACACAGAGGCACATATAGCTTCAGGCTCAGTGAGACTGATATTTGGAGTAAATATACTCTTGATAGAACCAAAATGCCAATTTTTGTGCATTAAACTTTTTTCTTTACTTTTTAAGACCTGTGAATGCCTTGTTTATTCTATTTTTGTACAACCTGATTTTACATAGTGCAGCTTGGCAATACATGTCTGGGTGGAGTGCCACTGTTTTTTCCTTTTGTTTTATTTATATTGTTATGGTGGGTGAAAAAGGCAACAAGAAACACCATTGGTGTGCTCATTTGCATGTTCCCAGAATCCCTTGCTGCAGTGGAAGCACTGTATGCTAGGTGATAATGGTGAAAGACAGGTTTGCAGACCTATCTAAGACATGTGACTGGGCTCACAAGTGAATATATATATTTATTCTACAAAAACTAAAAAGAACAGGCGCACTCCTAGTGTATTAAAGTATTACAATTTAATAGGACTGGACAGATAAAAAGTGCTCACTCACAGGCGACGCCAGTAATCGGGCAGTTTTTGAGACAATCTCAAGCTCCGTCAAAGGAATCCACGCGGCTACTGCTGTGCTATCCGGCACTCCACGCTGACAGCAACCGGATGTGGAATGTATGAGCCGTGTTGCCTCCAATTCGGCTCCTCTGGCAACAGAAACTCCTCCACAATGTTTCCCGGCTCACGTTGGTACATGCTGGCACTTGCGGCTTGTATCCTCTGCTCTCTCAGCTTGCACTCAATAAGGTGGCACTCACACACACAAATAGTGCAATTTGTGTGTGTGAGTGCCACCTTATTGAGCGCATGCCGAGAGGCTGAGGATACAAGTCGCAAGTACCAGCCTGTACCAATGTGAGCCGGGAAACATTGTGGAGGAGTTTCTGTTGCCAGAGGAGCCGAATTGGAGGCGACACGGCTCATACATTCCACATCCGGTTGCTGTCAGCGCGGAGTGCCGGATAGCACAGCAGTAGCTGCGTGGATTCCTTTGCTTGAGATTGTCTCAAAAACTGCCTGATTACTGGCGTCGCCTGTGAGTGAGCACTTTTTATCTGTCCAGTCCTATTAAATTGTTATACTTTAATATTCTAGGTGTGCGCCTGTTCTTTTTTGTTTTGGTAGATATCTTCAAAGGAATTGGTGTTTCCTGTATCCAGGCTGCAAAGACTCCGGAGGACTGTGTTATTGGGACTGTTTTTTTTTTAAATTTTTATTCTTTGC
This sequence comes from Ascaphus truei, assembly GCF_040206685.1. Classification (NCBI taxonomy): domain Eukaryota; kingdom Metazoa; phylum Chordata; class Amphibia; order Anura; family Ascaphidae; genus Ascaphus; species Ascaphus truei. Next base: position 202,678,448 of record NC_134483.1, on the reverse strand, counting down.
ATTTTGAACTGTTCATTTTTTATTTAGTTTATATTGTTTTAGATTAGCACATGTTTATTGACAGAATTATCATTATTACTTATTAGGTCATTGTACCTATTGAACTGTAGGCTATTGGTATTGTTTATCATCGATCCTATGTGCTTATCCTTCACAGGTGCACTATTACACCTGATATCATATTAGGGTTCAGTGAAGAGCTTTTATATATGTTACTTAATTAGGCGCGCTGTTTCATGTTTCTGTGTTGAGATGTGTATATATATATATATATATGTGTGTGTGTATATATATACATATACACACACACACACACACACACACACACACACACACACACACACACACACACACACACACACACACACACACACACACACACACACACACTGTACTTATGCACAAGGCAGCAGTATGCTGCACCACTGATCGCACATTAAGAGTACAGGTGAAGCAGACATACACAGAGCAAGATGAATTTTAATCTGCCACACAAAACCATCACAACCATCTGGTCAGCAGTTTAATCCAGAGAAGTAATATTGAATGCTGTGGTATCAGTACAATGAATCACAAACGTAATACAACAGAAACCGAATGTCCAGAAGTTGGTGTCAGAGATTGAAGACAGAGCATAAAGGAGGACTACTCAGCGGACCATCTTGTTGCAAAATCTTGGGCTATCGATATAAAGCAATCTTCCAAAGCAATACAGCAAGAAATGAGATTATATAGCAGGTCCATTGCATTGATTTAAGCCTTATAGTTCTGAGTCTTCCTTTTAATGGCAAACAATGTGGTGAGCAAACATTGTCACAGTTCTCAATGAGGATGTTGAGAGATTATGAGGAGGAATAAAGTCTGTTTATTTTTGGATGTCAATAAAAGTTGTTTAAACAGAACATAATGTCCCATAATGCTCTGTCTGTTTATTAAATAGCATTTATGTTGGCTCAGAGATCCTTCTAGGGAAAGAAAATTCGTACTGCGATCTTTTTTTATTTTGACTCAAAAGAAATATGAAAATATGTCTTGTTTTCTTTTTTTTTTGTATTGGCCTTAAGGTAGCACACAAGGGTTACCTCTTGCTAATTGTAGAGAAAAAAAGAATCTTACCAAAGAGATAGAAAGAGAGAATTTAGCAGAGGGTGTCTATGCCCTTCGACACCTTTGTGATGGCAGGGGTAGCATGGCACTCCAACTAAGGGTTAAACCCACATACATTAACTTTAACAGCTGTTAGTAGTAATTGTATGCAAATCAGACATTTATTCTAATAGCGCATGTCCACAAATGTCCGTTAAGGTCAACGAAGGGACTTCACATTATGTTAGTTAAGTCATACCTAAACCTGGTGGAAGAGGGGGGGAAGGAGAGGGGGAGCTAGAGGAGGCCGGAAAAGTATTGAAGCCAATTCCGATCTCGGCTCCACAGTTCTAGGTTGGTCTCAGTGTCTAGAGACCATCTTTATCATGGATGGTATAGATCCAGAATGGTCTCCCCTTGTGACTGTGGAATGTTTCACAGACGTCCCTGTTTTGTGGAGTTATTGTTCTATTGTATACTAGTCTATTGTATACATGTTGCTCACTGTTTGCTCCAGCCAAATAAACTAACGTTTATTAACATCTGTGTTCTGCCTGGTAATTGCGATGCCAAGCAGTCCGCTCAACCCCAATCCTGACAACCTTTTAAACTGGAAAAGAAGTGTAAGCTCCTGATAATCTAATAGTTTAAGGAAACTTGTGTGGTTTTTTTTATTTTATTTTTTATATAGGCCCAAAGTGACAGTTGAAATGTATTCCTAGCCCTAAACAAAAGATTAAATTACCTTGTTCATATGAGAAGAGATTACCACTAGAACCAAAAATAACAAGTTCAAACAAAACAACGTCTCGATTCTCAAAAGAATGTCTGCAGTGCTTTTATTCTTCTGGCAGATGTCACTACTATCTACTCTACTAGCTCTTATAACTGCAGAAGATAGCCCAGCCTTCTTCCATAATTCCCTATCACCCTTCAAATCAAGTACAACATCTGTTTAAAGAGATGAGGAATGAGAGTCTCGTATACCATCCGTATGGAAAAAATTATACCACTGATTCTTCTTGTTTGAAAACCAAATACTTTGACAAATGTATCCCATTGGAGAGCCAATAACATATTTAAACCTTTAAGTAAAATAATTTCAATTTGCAAAGCCAAATAAAAATAACAGCTCACAAAGGCAAAGTTTATTATGAAAGTTATGTCTTTCCTAAGTACCCAAGTCATCAGCATAAATATCAAGTAGATATATGGAAGCTGTATTGTTTGAAGTGGAGTCATTTTATCTATGTAGGCCAGCTATATTTTAATGAACTTTACACTCACATTTACTTTTCAACCCTAGACATTACTCCTGCTGTTTAGACCAAAGTCTCTGAGTGTGTCTTCTCAATATCATCATGGGTGGCCCTCTGCCGACTCAAACGGAACATGTCAAAGATGGAGCTCCTCATACTTCCTCCCAAGCCTAGCCCTACTTCCCCCTTCTCTATTACTGTTGGCAATACTATCATACACCCAGTATCACAAGCACGCTGCCTATGAGTCACATTTGACTTCTCCCTCACATTCGCGACATTTATACTGTCCTAATACCTGTCTATATTTCCTCTGTAACATTGCAAAGATATGCCCTTTCCTCCTCATTCTTTGCCGCCTTGACTATTGTGTCCGGCCTTCCTGCCTCTCAACTTTCTACAATCTATCCTAAAAGCTCTTTCTAGAATAACTTCACGCTCTCCTAAATCGGTCTCTACTTCTCTTCTGCTGAAATCCCTCTCCTAGCTTAACATTAAGACCCGTATTACTTTCCCACTATATCACTGCTCGACTCTTGCATTCTGTACCTATCCTCTTTACAAGATGGCTGACAGGTATCCTGTTGTTTACCTAAGTCATTCTCTTAAAGGTACAGTATTTGTTTGTATGGTTTAAGGCTACAAATTACACCCTTAAAATCCGCGGAGCACCTTTTCTCTCCATCTTACAAGGCCAGTCTGATACTCGCCTCTTTAATGAAGCACTTCAGTAGCTCCAAAGTGCATACACACTTGACATTATCCCTTGCATATGCTCTTCTACACCATTCTTGTCTCTGTAAATTCTCCCTGCATACCACACTTGTAAGCTCTTTGGGGCAAGAACTCCTTTTCCTAATGTTTCATTTTATGTCTGAGGTGCATATCACCACTATTTTGTTGCATCTATTACTACTGTCAAGTGCTATGTACATGGGCGGCGCTACACAAAATAAAGATATACATACCATACATGTAGGGAGTGCTGTGTGGTTCCCTGTTCAGGCCAGACTTGAGATCCACACAACCAAATGGAGCTATGAAGAGTCCCCCTGCTCTTTCTATTCACCAGGAAATGTAAGGCAATGCTTTTTTGCTTATATAAGTGTTACACCCTAGCTTGTCTTTTTTTTTTTTTTTTTTTCTCTCTTAAGGTGCCATTTATTTACATTTACCTTATTCAAGATGCCACAGTCTTATTTATCTGCGGAAATACTGACAGTTTATAATCTGGAAACAATATCTTATTATACATAACTGGAACCAACAGGACATTCAAATTGAATCGACATAAAATGTTAAATCTAATGCATATAGCTACAGGAAAGTTAAACAGCTGTCTACAGCACGAAAGCCTCTGGAATGGGCAGATCATATTTTTATTGACTAGTAACCATTATGTTTGTAAAACAGCAATAAACCCTGGTGTAACAGGGACTTATCACTGTTTGAGAGAAACGGCCTCTAAATCCAGCAGGGAGCTGGTTAATTGCAGGCAGGCGATTAACTAGACTCCACCTGGTCACATTAGAGCTCTAAGAAAAGCCTCCTGTTGGAAACAGGAGAGAGATTCCTTAACTCACATTTGGGCTGACACAGGAAAGCAGAGAAGCCTGCACACAGACACTGTCTTGAGCACAAAGGCTGTGCTGAGATGCAGACACCCAGAGACCTATATTTCCTGAACACAGAGGACCCAGGAACCTGCCAGAGACAGACATGAAGGGCCACCTGCTTAAGGTACCTCCTGAGACTTTGTGGTGATAGGCTGGTAATGGGAAATCCCTCCAGTCCTGCAGAGAGGGTCTGGGGAAGTAAGTTACAAAGGGGTAGGGGTTTGTTATTTTGTTTGTTTTTGTATGTTTTGCCTGGATAAAGGAACAGGCTCAATAAAGCCAATATATCATTTCACCCTAATCGGTCTCTATTATATGAACCTCTGCACACATCTCTTACACCTGGCAACAATAGACTTAAATCAAATTAACAGTTTATTGGCAGTAATGTAGCGTTCATTTTTCTTTCATCTGGACATGTGAGACACAGTAGAGAACACCTGTTATACAGGCACACACTGTGTATGAAGAGATGCAGGGTAACCATGGTGATAGTACCAGTTTAAAAAATAACAAAAAAACACACATTATGGCTGAATAGGCTGATGAATAATAGGAAGGTTACATTGCAGTGATCACAATGGCTGTACCAATTAAATTAATTAGAGCCTATGTAAGGCTGCAGACTGCTGTGTTGTGGAGTTGTTTAAGTAATTAATAATTGTGTAGTTACAACAAAAAAGTGGGGGTCGTTCAGGAGATGAAGAAAAGGACCTGCGATTTAGTCAAACATCCTGTCAAAGGCAGACGGTCAATAGAGAGAAAAAAATAGCGTCTAGAGCACTTGGTCTAAAACAAAATAAACTTGAATACCATTTGTTTTATAAAAATTTGTACAATGCAATGTTGAGAGATACCAATAAGAATGGTATCACCCTATATCATATTGTATATTTGTATTTCGGGTTTTGTATTAAAAGGTATTTTGTTTTAGACCTAGTCTAGTCTAATTTTGTTTCTTAATTGAATACTTTATTTATCAGATATTAGAAGCATTAATAAGTAAGTGGATAAAAGCAAAATATTGCATAGAGAAAGAAGATGGTGTCTATATTTAAAAAGGGAGCTTAATCACAACCGGGGAATTACAGACCTGTAAGCCTGACTTCAATAGTGGGGGAGCTACTTGAATGTTTAGTATGGGATAATATTCAGGAATACCTAATGAATAACAAAATTATTAGTAATAGTCAGCATGGATTTATGAAAGATAGGACATGCCAAACTAACCTTATTAGTTTCTTTGATGAGATAACAAGGAATTGAGATCAGGTTAATGCAATTAATGTGGTCTACTTAGATTTTGCAAAAGCTTTGATACTGTACCATACAAGAGGTTAATGTACAAAATAAAGCAAATTAGTCTGGGTAAAGATATTTGCACCTGGATTGAAAACTGGTTGAAAGATAGAAAACTAGTTGAAGGATAAAATACTGAGAGTTGTCGTAATTGGAATCTTTTCCGTTTGGGCTAAAGTTGTGAGTGGACTACCTCAAGTATCGGTACTGTGACGCCTGCTTTTTACCTTGTTTATTAATTACCTTGAGATTGGCATAGAGAGCAAAGTCTCCATATTTGCTGATGACACTAAATTGTGTAAGGTATTAAAATCAGAGCAGGAAGTAATTTCTCTCCA